>NW_016813589.1:1796793-1810242 GCF_001698545.2 Rhinopithecus bieti | reverse complement strand
CAAACCTGGCTCACGGCTGTGAGCCACTGCACTCCAGCACTCCAGCTTGGGTGACAGAGCAAGAATCTGTCTGAAATATATATGTATATATAATATATATTCGTATTTATACCAAATATATAAACATTATTAATTAATATTAATATAATTAATATTATAAACATATCAGTAATATTAATATGGTAATAATAAATATATAAACAAATATATTTGTATTAATATTAATTAATAATTCTGCCTCAGCCTCCCAAGTAGCTGGGATTACAGGCATGCGCCACCGCGCCCGACTAGTTTTTTTGTATTTTTAGTAGAGAGGAGGTTTCACCACGTTGACCAGGCTGCTTTTGAACTCCTGACTAGTCAGGAGGCTGAGGCAGGAGAATTGCTTGAACCTGGGAGGCAAAGGTTGCAGTGAGCTGAGATCACACCACTGGACTCCAGCCTGAGTGACAGAGTGAGACTTTGATAAATAAATAAACAAAAGCCAGGAGAGCAGCTCCTGCACGAGGTCACGAGGTCACTCATCCTTGCATCTGGGCTGATGGTGAGAGGTAAGGCTGGGAACCAAAAGGGGCATTGGGAGAGGTCACAGAACCTGAAAAGCTGATAATCAGGAGGACAGCCGTGATCATGGACCTCCCTGGCTCACGCGATCCCCCTACCTCAGCCTCGCAAGTAGCTGGGACTACAGGTGCAAAACACCAGGCCCAGCTAATTACTTTTTATTTACAAATCAGAATGAGGTTTCCCTGTGTTGCCAGACTGGTCTCAAACTCCTGAACTCAAGCGATTCCCCTGCCTTGGCCTCCCAAAGCGCTGGGATTACAGGCCTGAGCCACCACACCTGACCTGAAAAGTATCTTTAATCTCTAAACAGAAGTTTGTAATACACTGTCCTATTTGATAATTTGCTACCCTGGTAATGTTATAATTGATGTCTCCATTTTCCTAAATGGTCTATATAACTGAGGCAGGAGAATGGGGTCTGGAGACAGGGAACCTAGGGCTGTTTCAAGTCTACTTCCTAGAACTAAATTGAAAGGCAAACCCTAACTTTCCACGCCTAAGTAGCAAAATGACCTACTGCCTTTGTAAACCCTCACCTTTTTAGTGTGGAGTTGCGGAGTTGCCACAGATGGGAAATTGGCTGGAGTTGCCACAGATGGGAAATTGGCTGTCCGCAACAAATCAGACTGATTGCAGGTCCAGTCTTGGTTTGCAACTTTGTAACTTCGCTCCAGCCTCTGAATGGTTGCTGTCCACAATCAGACTGATTTTGGACGGAGTCTTTGTTTGCATAGAAGTACAACTTTGCTTTGTAACTTCAACCTAGCCTCTGACTAGCTGCTTTCTGCAACCAATCAGATGTTTGTACAGGAGTGTGACCTCTGTAAACACTTCAGCCTCTGGTTGGCTGCCTTCTGCAACCAATCAGATTGATTGTGGGCTATCACTTTATTTGCATGAGGTGAGCATGAAGTGGCCAATGGGAAACTTCTAGAGGGTATTTGGACCCAAGAAGATTCTGCATCGGGGCCCTTGAGCTGCTGCTCGGCGCGCTCCCACCCTGTGGAGTGTGCTTTCATTTTCAATGAATTCCTGCTTTTGTTCTTTTGTTGCTTCACTCTTTCTTTGCTTTGTTAGGTGTTTTGTCCATTCTTTGTTCAAGATGCCAAGATCCTGGACAACTTGCAGTCACAACCGTCTACCGATGACACAAGGAGTGAGGCCACAGAGGCCTACCTGGGGCACAGAGAACTGAGGTGGACGGAGGCTGGAAGGGTGCCCACCCGCTGCAGCAGCTGCAGCCCAGCCTCTCCTGAGGGGACTGAGTTCAGTAACAGGAGCCACCAGGCTCTGAGTGCTGTCTAGCAACACCCAAGCACCAGGATCCAAACAGCCAAGAACAGAAAAACTCCACCTGGAAAAGTTCACTAAGTCCTTCTAGAAATGGGACCTTGAGGATTTTAAGCCATTTTTCAGAAACTTAGGTGACATCTGAATGCTGTAGACCTGGCCGTTGTGAGGTTGTTCAACTCTGTAGTCTGAGAGAATTCAAAGGAAAATACCTGGTTATCCCTAAATAATCTCTGAGCTGAACTGTTGGAAGACAGGCTGGAAGGGAAGAAAGGAGCGGGGTAGAGAGCTAGCCCACAGAAGCATTTTGGGGTGTGTGTGTGTGTGTGTGTGTGTGTGTGCATATAGCGACACCTCATTTTTCAGTAACATTGGAGAAAAAGTCTTGTTTCAAATACAGGAATATTTCCATAACTGAAGCTTACCCTTCTGCACTGGTGTAGATTAAGATTGTCCAACCCACAGCCCAGGACAGCTTTCAATGGGGCCCAACACAAATTCGTAAACTTTCTGAAAACATTATGAGTCTTTTGTTTGTTTGTTTGTTTTTGCAATTTTTTTTAAAGCTCATCAGCTGTTGTTAGTGTCAGTAGTGCATTTTATGTGTGGCCCAAGACAATCCTTCTTCTTCCAGTGTGGCCCAGGGAAGCCAAAGGATTGGACACCCTTCATGTAGATTCTTCCAGAGGAGGATCTTGAGACAGGCTCTGCCTCTGGAAGAATGCTACTAGTTTACCTGGGACATGCAGGAAGCACCTCTAGGGAAGTAGGGAAATGATAAAGGATGGGATAGCAGCCACTAAAGGCTGTGCTACCAACCCAGTTAGCACAGTGGATGACTGAAGCCTCACCTAGTGGGCCACTTTGGGAGGGTGTGTAAGATCTCACTCAAGGGGCATGGGTGCTAATGGATTTGTACACCAACGCCTGAGGGTTATTAGTGCTGCTCCCAGGGGAGCAGGGTGTGTGCATTGCCTGGCACTCTTGGGCTGCTGATGAGTGCAACTGTGTGCAGGAAATAAACCTTCTGGTTTCTGAAAAACCTTCAGGTATGGATTTGGGCAGTTGAAATCCAGCCAGAGGATAATAAATCAGTGAGGTTCAAGGAACATGAGCAGAGCACTGACAGTGTCTGTTGCATTTATTAATCCCCAGACTCACTTTAGACTCCTGAAATTTTCCAACACAGTACACGGAGCACAATTTAGTCCTTTGTTCATGGCTAAGCAGCATCATAATGAGCATCAGTCATTTTAACTTCTTTTGTTGCAGCTGCTAGCAAGGTGATAGAATGGTTTGTTTTAAACTACAGGCCCTGGAAAATTCTGAGTTTGTTTTATATTTCCAGTGAATACTTATTGAAAGAATGAATAAATAACTTTCCATGTCAATACATGCATTTTGTTTTTCTTGAAATGAAAATTTAAAACATAGAAGTAAACATTTGAGTACATTCTCTCATAAAAGGTTTACCCAATACAGTTAAGCAAACATTCCCTTTTTCCCTGCCCGTGAATCTAGCTTTCCTAGAGGATAACGAATCATAACAGTGATTTAGATATATTCTTCCCAACCATGTTAAAGGCATCTGTACATATGTATGTATACCTCTAGAAATATGTAGCTTTGTTTTTGTTTGTGTTGTATATAGATATATGTATATATCTATGCTAAACCACTGTCTATACCAAAAACATTTTCATCACCCCCAGTGTAAACTCTATATGCATTAAATTGTCTTATTCTTTTTCATTCTCATCTTATAGACGTGCTATAATTTATGGATTGACATTGAGGCTTCCAGTTTTTTCCTAGTGCAGACATTGCTCAAGGAAATATTTTGCGCTCTTGCCATTTTGTGCATATGAAGATGTTTCTCTGTATATTCCCTGGAATTGAGGACAATTTAAACTTTCTTTGAAATTGTTTTGCTACTTATTTCCTTATTTTTTTCTGGATGTTTTTCTGAAATAGATGTTGAAAGCGGAATTGGTGAGTTGTAGAGAATGCAAGTCAAAATTTTTGACAGAATAAAATTTCTTTCTGAAAAGGCTATATCCATTTATTCTCTTCAACTGAGAATGACAGCTTCCATTTCTCCATATCTTCACCCATACTGGATGTTATAAATCTTTTATTTTTGCCAATTGGGGTAAAAAAAGAACTTATTTTAGCTCTTAAGATTGAACATATTTTCATACGATTATTAGTCATTCGTGTTTCTTCAGTGAAGTTCCTGTTCATACCTGATTTTTTAAAACAATTTCTTTTCCATGTTATTCGATTTGGTCTTTCTTACTATTTACAGGCACTATCTGTTATTATGGCTATTAATATTTTGTCTGTTATATATGCCAGAAATAGCTTCTTCTGCTCTATAGTTTGTCTTTTTAAAGTTGTTTATGGTTCTTTTTTGCCAACTGGATGTTTTGAAAGCTTATTTAGTGAAATTTATCCATTTTATGGCTGCTTTGCTTAAGGAAGTCTATGCTCTCCCAAAGTTATAAGCACATTCGCTTATGTTTTATTTTAATTTGTCTGGAGTCTTGTTTTTCATGTTTTCCTCTTTTAATTAACCTGGAATTTATGTGGCAGCATAAAGTAAGGATCTAATTTTTTCTCCTCCCAAAATGCATAGCCAATTCTTTAATGCTTGTGTTTATTGATTGATTGATTGAGACAGAGTTTTGCTTTTGTTGCCCAGGTTTAAGTGCAGTGGCACAATCTTGGCTCACTGCAACTTCTGCCTCCTGGGTTCAAGCAGTTCTCCTGCCTCAGCCTCCCAAGTAACTGGGATTACAGGTGCCTGCCACCACGCCCGGCTAATTTTTTTTTTGTATTTTTAGTAGAGACGGGGTTTCACCATGATGGCCAGGCTGGTCTTGAACTCCTGACCTCAAGTGATCTACCCAACTGGGCCTCCCAAAGGGCTGAGATTACTTGAGTGAGCCACCCCACCCGGCCAATGCTATTTATTTGTATCTTTTCACAATTAATATGGAATGCCTTCTTTATCACAAATTACACTCTCATGAAAATGGATCTACTTTTCAACCTCATTCTACTTTATCAATGTATTTGTATTTTCTTGTACATTTCTGAGTGCTCGTCTCTGCTTTTCATTGTTCTTCTGTCTCTCTTTTATATGTGGGTGCGGGTAGTGCCTCTGCCTCCAGCAGCATGGTTCCTTCTCAACAACTAACTCGAGTCTACTGGGAGCTAGAAAGCAGTGGATAATTGGGCTTGTACGTATTATGGCCAAGAAGAAAAAGGATGCCTACACAGCCTACAAATGTCCTATAAGCATTCTGGAAACACAAGGTTTATCCTCCTTCTCAGAAGCCTTTTTTTTTTTTTTTTTTCCTGAGACAAGGTCTCACTTTGTCGCTCAGGCTGGAGTGCAGTTTGATCTTGGCTCACTGCAACTTCTACCTCTCAGGCTCAAGCAATCCTCCTGCCTCAGCCTCCTGAGCTGCTGGGACTACAAGTGTGCACCACCACAACAGACTAATTTTTTGTTTTTTTAGTAGAGATGGATTTTTGCCATGTTGGCCAGACTGATCTCGAACTCCTGGCCTCACGTGATCTGCCTGCCTCAGCCTTTCAAAGTGCTGGGATTATAGGCATGGCATGACTGGCCTTCTCATAAGCCATTTTTGCCTCTTCCTTGAAACTTGGGTGAGCATGCATTGTTTGAAGAAGTAACTTTGGGATAAGCACAGGGTCTCACTTCTGATATGCTCAAAGGGATTCCTTATAGTCAAGTGCATTTGCCTTCTTGCCTGAGGCCCAGGCAGGGCACCCACCACCTGTAGTCACTGCAGAGATATTTAAGGGGACCAAAGAGGGCCAAATAAAGAGAGACTGACTAGGTTAAAGGCAGAGTGGAAAGGACACACCTACGTGACGAAGACACATTTTAGAGAATCGCAAGAGCCAACTGTAAAGCCAGGTGGTTTGACTGTGGACTTCTGGAAAGTCACAGGAACAGACTCCACAGGCATCCTGAAAGAGGTATCCGGAAAGAAGGTTTCATCCCTGAAAGAGGCTCGGGCATCTGCTGGGTCGCGAACCCTTTACTCTTCTCAGGGTGCCAGCAGCAGCTGCCAGCAGAGCAGGCAGAGTCTTCATGATGTTTTCCAAACTTGTCGGGTCACAAGAACCACGTGGAGCACTTGCTCAACATAGAGATTCCAGATGCCAGCTGCAGACTCCTGAATCAGCATCTCCAGAGAGAGGTCTGGGCACCTCTGTGCTTCACACACACCCCAGGTGACCCTTTTGGCCTGGCACACCAGGGAAACGATGACATGGGGACAAAGGCAACCTTTAAAGTGGGTTGAACTCAGCTGGGCAGCCATGGTGCTCATGCGGGTAACTCCTACATCCAGAATGAAGTGAAGGCAAGTCATTCCTAGCATGGGGCTTGCAAGGGCCTGCAGCATCTCTGAGAGCCCAAGGAAGCGCTAATGAAATCAGACTTGTTTAAAGTGAACCTCATAGCCCAGGGTGAACTTATGCATAACACTTCTTCTTAGATTTGCTGTAGAACAATGATTCCCAGTTGAGTAGGAATTAGAATGAGGGAGCAGAAAGGAATGGTATAGATGAAAAATACTGCATTTTCCAACTAACTAGTGTAGTTGGAAAACATTAAAATTGCTTTGTTTTAAATCAAAAGTAATTTACTTTGAAATGTATGAGGTGTAAAAACGGTGTGAGATTTTAATGTTTCTCAAAAAGAAATATGAGTGTAAGATGTTTGAGAGGACCTGTGGTTGACTGGGATAAACCAAGAACTACAAGTCAGATTTGCTTGGGGCGTCTGTAGAATGGTAGGGACCTCCTACAGCTCACCCTCTCCTGGACTCTGCCTTCTGGTTGGCCATCTCCAGCCCATCCCTCCTCTGCCATCTTTCTAAAACTCACATCACAAGTCAATAACCGCCTTGACGTTGTTGAAAGGTTTACTGCTACCCATGAGATAAAATCCAAACAAATTTAAGTGTGGCCCTCAAGATCCCTTTGTCTGGCCCTTACCCTAAATTTCCAGCTGTACCTCCTGACCTTGCTTGCCACGTGTACTTTGTTCCTGCAACAGCAGGCTGCCGAAGTTACCCAAACACGGCCCCACCTTGGAACCTTTGCATGTGCTGCGCTTTTCTCCACTGATCTATCTGCAGATCCAGCTCCTCATCCAGATGCCTTTTCATTAAGCCTCTCCCAGGTCCCGTGTGTCTGGCAGAATACATTGTTTCCATTTCCCAAAACAAGACGTTTGTTGATTGACATAGAAGTCAGAGTGGGGTCTTGGGCAGGGGCAGTGGAGTCTGAAAGTCATCTGTCCATTTGTCTAGCCCTGCCCCAAGACAAGCACAGTTGATTAGAGGATTCCTTCCTGCCTTTCTTCCCTCCATCTTTCCTTCCTTCCTTACTTCCTTTCTTTCCTTCTTTTTTCTTTCTTTTTCTACCTTTCTCTCTCTCTTTCTATCGTGGTAAATAGACAAAACAAATTTTAACATTTTAAAGGTAAAGTCATGGGCAATAAGAACATTCACAGGGTTGTATAATCATTTCCACCATCCATCTCCAGAACTTTTTCATCTTTCTCAACTAAAACTCCATACCGATTAAACAATAACTACTGCTTCTTGCCTCCCCGAGTCCCTTCCAATTTTTGTCTCTATACATTTGATACTCTGGGTATTTCATATGAGTGAAACTTGCAATATTTATTCTTTTGTGTCTGGCTTACTTCACTTAGCATACATATTCAAGGTTCATCCATGTTGTAGCAGGTCTCAAAATTGTATTCTTTTTTGTGGCCAAATTATGTTTCACTGTGTGCATATACCACATTTAGTTTATCCATTCACTCACTGTTAGACATTTGGGGTGTTTCCACCCTTTGACTATTGTGAATAATGCTCTTATGAATGTGGATATACAAATAGCTGTTAAAGTTTCTGCCTTCAATTATTTTGAGTATATACTTAGGAACTGCTGGATCATATAGTGATTCTACATTTAATTTTTTGAGGAATTGTCATATTGTTTCCTATAGTGGCTGTACTGTTTTACATGTCCACCAGAAATGTGCAAAGGTTCCAATTTGTCCGCATCCTTGTCAACATGTGTTTTTATTGTAGTTGTTTTTAAATAATAGTTATCATAATAGGTGTGAAGTGATATCTCACTATGATTTTGATTTGCAATTCCCTAATAATTGGTGATGTTGAGTCTTTTTTGTTAAAAACTTCCATTTTATTGGGGTAAAATTTATGTACAAAAAACTGCACCCATTTTAAATTCAAAGAATTTTGAAAAATATATATATATCTATGTAACTACCATCATGATAAAAATATATAACATTTTGGTTGGGTACAGTGGTCCATGCCTATAATCCCAGCACTTTGGGAGGCTGAGGCAGGCAGATCACTTGAAGTCAGGAGTTCAAGACCGGCCTGGCCAACATGATGAAGCCCTGTCTCTACTGAAAATACAAAAATTAGCCGGGCGTGGTGGCCCGCACCTGTTACCCAGCTACTTGGGAGGCTGAAGCAGGAGAATTGCTTGAACCCAGGAAGTGGAGGTTGCAGTGAGCCAAAATCACGCTGCTGTACTCTAGCCTGGGCGACAGAGCGAGACTCTGTCTCAAAAAAAAAAAAAGAAAAGAAAAGAAAAAAAGATTTCCAGTTGCTTCACATCCATGTCAGGGTAGCCTTCCATTAGAAAATCTCTCTCACTTCTGGCTGAGCTCAGAGGGCCACCAGTTCCTATGAACTATACCTGTGGGTATCAGTGACAAACATAAAGAAAAAGGGCAAGGGGGAGGAGGTGAATTTCTACAGGGTTATGTTGCATAGATAATGCTGTACAATATTTTTCTACATCTCAGATTATGGAGAGTGCTGATGTCAGTGGGCAGCAATTTACAAAGGCAATACCTGTTCCATTGAGGCTAGTGTCTTAGTCTATAGTTTGTGTCACTATAACAGAACACCTGAGACTGCATAATTTATAAAGAAAATGTTTATTTAGCTCATGGTTCTGCCAGTTGGGAAGTTCAAGAAGCGTAGTACTGACAACCGTTCCGCTTCTGGCGAAGGCTTCTGTGCTGCATCATAACATGGTGGAGAATGTCAAAGGGGAAGCAGACACATGAGAAGAGGGTAAAAACTGAGGGCATCGTGGCTTTCTTTTTTACTTTATTATTGTTATTATTATTATTTTTGAGATGGAGTCTTGCTCTGTCACCCAGGCTGGAGTGCACTGGCACGATCTTGGCTCACTACAATCTCCGCCTCCCGGGTTTGATGGATTCCCCCGCCTCAGCCTTCTGAGTAGCTGGGATTAAAGGCGTGCACCACCATGCCCGGTTAATGTTTGCTTTTTGTTTTTTGTATTTTAGTAGAGAGGGGGTTTCGCCATGTTGACCAGCCTGGTCTCAAACTCCTGATCTCATGTGATTCTCCCACCTCGGCCTCCCAAAGTGCTGGGATTACAGGCGTGAGCCACCGCGCCCGGCCAGCATCGTGGCTTTTTAATGATGGAAGAAAAAACCTTACACAAATTACGCTCTGGAGAGCAAGAACTCACTACCGGGAGAATGGCACCAAGTCATCCATGAGGGATCCACCCCCATGACCCACACACCTCCCAATACACCCACCTCTCAACACGGCCACATTAGGGATCACATTTTGATGGGGACAAACTCAAACCATATCAGCTAGGATACGCCCGTCTCTCATTCAAACCTCTAAAACAGGTTCCAACCTAACTGCATGCAAAGACTCATTGAACTCTGCCTGATCACTGAGTGTGGCCAGGTCTTACTTCTCACTTTCTACCAGAGAGAAATGCTGCGTTTTCCAGTGACTGCCTGCCAACCAACAGGACTAAATGTGAGTGGGTCAAGAAATGTTAACTAAGTAATTCCACATGCATATTAAAGTATGTGAAAATTCTACTTAAAAGGTTACTTTTTAAAGATCAGGATGAGGCTACTGATAGCATCAGAGTCAGTGTTATCTTAAGAAACAAAGTTTATTTCTTAAAATAAGCAAACAGCAATTGAAATTAAGTTCAATGGAAAGCAGAAACCAGAATCACCCCTGACATTTGTTTCATAAACCTTTCATAAGGGTCACTTTGTAAGTATGACTATTCTGATTTTAAAAGGCAAATATTTAAATCAGTATAGAATACTAAAAATAATCCCCCAAAAAATGTTGACATAAAAGAATGAAAACTGTACTTGATCACAGTTTTTCTGAAAGTGGCTTGTTAGAAGATCAGCACCCCTGCTGGAGGAGGTAAAATTTTCTATTAAAATGGCACTTTTCTTTGGTACAACTTGAAACATTCTATTTCATGTTTCCTCAAATATTCTCCCAGAGTCATTATCCACTTTTTTCTTTTTTTTTGACTTTTATTTTTATATAAAAGTAGAGACAAGGTCTCACTGTGTTGCCCAGGCTGGCCTCAAACTCCTGAGCTCAAGCAATCCTCTGGATTCAGCCTTCCAAAGTGCTGTAATTATAGATGTGAGTCACCATACCCCACCTGTTTTTCTCATTTCACATATGACAGTGGAAAGATATGTGCTGACTGACTGGGTGTAGGTCCCAGGTCTTTGAGATGTTTTCACAATTCTTCTGTGGACCTTAGAAATATATACGTCAGTGACTGGGTGCAGTGGTTCATGCCTGTAATCTCAGCACTTTGGGAGGCCAGGGTGGGCAGATCGCTTGAGATCAGGAGTTCGAGACCAGCCTGGCCAACACAGCGAAACCTCATCTCTACTAAAAATACAAAAATTAGCTGGGCAGGGTGGGGGAAGCCTGCAGTCCCAGCTACTTGGGAGACTGAGGCACAAGAATCACTTGAATCCAGAAGACAGAGGTTGCAGTGAGCCAAGATCGTGCCACCGCACTCCAGCCTGGGCAACAGAGTGAGACTCCATCCCCCTCCCTCACCCCTCCCAAAATTATATATTCATATACAACTGAAAAATCTTCAGAAAACATGGACAGTTTTATAAAAGCACAATACTTGAACACTAAGCCAAGTCTTGTTATTGTAATGAATTTTCAGTCATTATGTACAGTAGATTTTGGTGATAGCCTCATTCTTCATCACTCCTTATAGCCATGGCCTTGCATGTGACATTGAAACTCCTTTCACTAAAGTGGCAATGTCTATTTTTCCATCGCCTTAAAACTGGGATGGCCTGTGTCTTACTTTAGTCAGTAGACTGTGACTGTGGTGAGAACATGCCAATTCCAATCCTACACTTCCCGATGTCCAGCATGCTTTCTCTTATCTCTAAGACCTCGGCCATTGCCATGGGAATGCGCCAGGATTAGCATACCTGAAGATGAGAGACATATGGAACCCAGTAAGTCACCCTAGTCATCCCAGTCCAGGCCTTCCTAAATCAGCCAATAGATTCCCAGACACATCAGCAGGACTGCCTGGCTGGCTATCCCAGAACATTAGCAATAAATGCTTGTTATATGCCTCTGGGGTTTTGTGTAGTTTGTTATGCAGCAAATATCTGACTGAGATCTTTACATCAAAAGGCGTTTTTAAAACTCAAAGATACCATTAAAAAATAAAATGGCTTATTGTAGGTGTGGGTGGCCCATGCCTATAATCCCAGCACTTTGGGAGGTGGAGGCGGGGGGATCGCTTGCGGTCAGGAGTTCAAGACCAGCCTGGCCAATATGGTGAAACTCTGTCTCTATTAAAAATACAAAAATTATACAGGCATAGTGGCGCATGCCTGTAGTCCCAGCTACTCGGGAGGCTGAGGCAGGAGAGGCATGAACCTGGGAGGCGGAGCTTTTAGTGAGCCAAGATTGTGCCGCTGCACTATAGCCTGGGCAACAGAGCAAGACTGCATCTCAAAAAAAAAAAAAAGGTTTATTGTATACTCTCTTTTAGCTTTCCTGCCAAAAGTAATAATGAGTTTCCACATTGTTGTTTAGATTCAACACCATACTCAAGAAGCTGTTAACTGTGGTTGCCTTCCAGGAGATGACAGAAATGGAAAGGGTGATTTTCACTCTATATCCTTTTTGCTTTTGAAATTTGAACCACAGGAGTGTTACCTATTAAAAAAAACAATAAAAATCCTACATGAATACAGAGCATTGACTTGTATTTCTAGAGGAGAGGAGGGACAAGGCAGAGGAAATGATAGAGACAATTGTTTGTAAGGCTAAATTTTTCAGCGGATATTTTCAGATATTTAGGGTCAATACCTAGGGGGTTATAGCTAAAGAATACTAATATTCCAATAACTTTACTGAGAGACATGATAATATACAGGTCAACTCTGAAAAACTTTAGCATATTAACAAATAAACTGTGGTTTTCCACTTGCTGACCACAGAATATACTAGGTTAGAAATTTCGTCTAAAAACTAGATCCATGGTTCTCAAAGTTTGGTAGGCATGAGAATCACCCCCAGCTCTTGTTAAAAATGCAGATGATCCAGGTCCTATCCAACATTCTGGTTGTAGGTCCAGGACGGAGACCAAATATCTGCGTTATAACAAGCAGCTCAGAAGACTTTTGTGGACTTCATTTCCAGAAGCACTGAATGTAGTCACTGCTGGGTGGTTCAATCAACTACTGGAGCTGCCTTCATCATACAGAAGCAACAAGACTATGGGTACCAGCTTCAGTTTCATCATGTAGGAAACCATTTAATAATTGTAAGAAAATGAATAAGAGAAATTAAAGATCCAACAACATGGGTCAAAGGCGGCAGGAATTAAAGAAATAAAGCTCCAGTATGTTTTAAAAAGAGCTTATGGGATAATCAATTTTTTAAAATACTGAATAATAGAATGTGGGTTACACACATTCATTAATTTCAAGAATAAGAAGACTAACATAACTATGCAATAAAATCAAAGTTTTTGTTTTGTTTTGCAAAAATAATATTTGCTGCTTGATGAGGAAATATGAATTCCAGAAGAAAACAAATGAATGGCCCTTTTGGCATGATATGAAAAACCATCATGATGTGAAGACTATCAGAGTAAACAGTTGTGCTCTGGTTATGTTGACAGAATGCTGAACTGAATGTTCTGATAGCTGTTGGGGACAAATAGAAACATTTCTGGCTTCAGAGTATAGCTAATGACTTTTTTTTTTTTTTTTGAGACAGAGTCTTGCTCTGTTTCCCAGGCTGGGCTCATTGCAACCTCCACCTCCAGGGTTCAAGCCATTCTCATGCCTCAGCCTCCTAAGTAGCTGGGATTACAGGTGTGAGATACTGCACCTGGCCATGGTTAAAGATATTTTTATGTTTTTGAGAATTTCAGAGTTCCACAAGATATTCTGGGAGAATCTTAAAGATGTCAAATATATGTAGAATCATATGATTTCCTAAAACCTTTATTTCCTGCTTGAGGGGCACAAAATACTAATTGTGGCTAGAAGATGGTCAGAAAGATTGTTTGTTTTTTCAGATTATTTGACTTTTGTTTTATGTGGGTTGCTTTTTTTGTTAGGGAGGCAGTACATAGGAAAGAGAGAAGTAGAAAATCTTTTTTTTTTTTTTTTTTTTT
>NW_016813589.1:1789735-1796633 GCF_001698545.2 Rhinopithecus bieti | reverse complement strand
GAGACGGAGTCTCCCTTTGTCACCCAGGCTGGAGTGCAGTGGCACCATCTCCGCTCACTGCAAGCTCCGCCTCCCAGGTTCACGCCATTCTCCTGCCTCAGCCTCCAAGTAGCTGGGACTACAGGCGCGCATCGTCACGCCCGGCGAATTTTTTGTATTTTTAGTAGAGACAGGGTTTCACCGTGTTAGCCAGAATGGTCTCGATGGCCGCCCGCCTCGGCCTCCCAAAGTGCTGGGATTACAGGCGTGAGCCACCGCGCCCCGCGAAAATACTTCAAAGGAAAAAAAAAAAAAAAAAAAAAATGCCCCAATTGCCAAACGGCAAGTTTAAACATCTTGGTATATTTCTCATTAGTTTTTACCTTGACTTAGATCTATTTTTCCCCATCTTGTTGGTTTCATTCTGCATGTATATCATTGCATTTTATTTTTTAAATTAAACATTATAAGCACTGCTCTATGCCGTTAGATACACTTGAAACATCTCATTGTTAAAGGGTATAATAGTCTTCGGAGAAGTCCTTTAAAATTACACATCTAGAGGAGTTTCGTCTTCTGCTAATATGCAAATGAGGCTGCTATTAACAACTAGAAGCCTATTACTTTTTTTGATGTTATTTATAATTATTTCTTGATAGATTCCAGAAGTCATACAACTGGGTCAAAGGTTATGAACATTTAAGGATGATGACGTTTTGTCAAATTGCTTTCCTAAAGCGTGTCCACCGACGTTATCTTACCCTTTCTGGTATTTATATTATTTTCCTTATTTCCTTCATTCCTTCTATAATACTTATTAGGGAGCTGTTTTAGCCATCATAGAAAAAGATCATTGTTAATTGGACAGGAGCCGGTGTTATCTTGTTTTAAACTGCAGCTATTTGATTATTACTGAGATGCAACACTTTTTCCCACGTTGGCTAACAAATTATAGTTTTTCTTTCATCATTTAGTAGTTGTTTTTTTTATCAACTTGTAAGAGGGCTTCTATAATGATGAATTTACTCCAGGTTTACTGAATGTGCTGTAAATGTGTTCCCAGAGTTGATTAACAAAATCTTTGGTTTTCCCCAGGCACAGTGGAGTCATGGATCCTCTGATAATGATCCCTGGGCTGACTCATTTGCCTTTGGGTTTGCAAAGTTTCTCATTCCAGCTCCATCTAGATTGAAGCTCCTGAATGCTAAATAGCACCCTAGTGTTTCCCTGAGGTCACCGTTTTTCAGCCAGACCTAGAGACAGGAGAAATATCCACAGCTGCTTTCTAGTAACCAGGCGCTGCCGCTATCTGCCGGGCACTATCTTTAAAAAATGGGAGTTGCAGGCCGGGCGCGGTGGCTCAAGCCTGTAATCCCAGCACTTTGGGAGGCCGAGACGGGCGGATCACAAGGTCAGGAGATCGAGACCATCCTGGCGAACACAGTGAAACCCCGTCTCTACTAAAATACAAAAAACTAGCCGGGCGAGGTGGCGGGCGCCTGTAGTCCCAGCTACTTGGGAGGCTGAGGCAGGAGAATGGCGGGAACCCGGGAGGCGGAGCTTGCAGTGAGCTGAGATCCGGCCACTGCACTCCAGCCTGGGCGACAGAGCAAGACTCCGCCTCAAAAAAAAAAAAAAAAAAAAAATGGGAGTTGCCACTTTAAACCCCCAGTGTCTTATGAAATGGTTTTATGAATGAGATTAGAGCCATTTAAACTATCTTTTTCCCTAGAAAGGAACCAAAGAAGGGAGAAAGAGGAGAGGAAGCATACAGCAAGATAGATCTCACCTACAACAAATTTTGATTAAGAACCTGTGCTGCCACTACATTAAACATTGCCCCAATTTTCTCAGAATAAAAAAAAAATTGTCTCAGAAAATGATTTTAAGGATATGAGAATTGATTTTCTGGATCCTTGGACCTGCAACCCAGCCAAATTTTGCCTCAGGGCTATCTCTGAGGGCCCTGCAATTCAAAGTATAGTCCAAAAGGAGCAACTTCAACTTTACCTGGTAAGTTGTTACACAGGCAGACCCAGCCTCAGACCATTTGCAGCAGACTCTGGTAATTGGTATGCATGTTAAATTTGAGAAGCAGACAGATCACAGCTCACTGTAACTTTGAGCTCCTAGGCCCAAAGGATCCTCCTGTCTCAGCCTCCTGAGTAGCTGGGACTACAGGTATGTGCCACCACAACCAGTTAATTTTTAAATTTGTTTTAGAGATAGGGTCTTGCTATGTTGCCCAGGCTGGTCTCAAACTCCTGGCATCAAGTGATCCTCCTGCCTTCACCTCCCAAAGTGCTGGGATTATAGATGTGAGCCACTGCACCTGGCCAAGAAGCGCTATTTTCTTTTCTTTTTTAAAAAAACTTTTGCCAGGCGTGGTGGCTCACACCTGTAATCCTAGCACTTTGGGAGGCCGAGGTGGGCAGATCACAAGGTCAAGAGATTGAGACCATCCTGGCCAACGTGGTGAAACCTCGTCTCTACTAAAAATACAACGGGGCGTGGTGGCGCACACCTGTAATCCCAGCTACTCGGGAGGCTGAGGCAGGAGAATCCCTTGAACCCAGGAGGCGGAGGGTGTAGTGAGCCGAGATTGTGACACTGCACTCCAGCCTGGCGATGGAGCAAGACTCTGTCTCAAACAAACAAACAAACAAAAAACACTTTTACTTTAGGTTCAGGGGTACATGTGCAGGTTTGTCATGTAAGTAAATTGTGTATCTTGGGGGTTTGTTGTACAGATTATTTCATCACCCTGGTGATAAGCATAGTACTCAATAGGTGGTTTTCAATCTTCTCCTCATCCTTCATCCTCAAGTAGGCCCTGGTATCTGTTGTTCCCCTCCTGTGTCCATGTGCACTCAATGTTTAGCTTTTGCTTATAAATGAGAACATGTGGTATTTGGTTTTCTGTTTCTGTGTTGGTTTGCTTAGGATAATGGCCTCCAGCTCTATCTATGTTGCTGCAAAGAACATGATCTTGTTCTTTTTTATGGCTGCATTGTATTCCACGGTGTATATGTACTACATTTTCTTTATCCAGTCTACCACTGGTGGGCATTTAGGTCGATTCCATGCCTTTGCTATTGTGAATAGTGCTGCAATGAACACCTGCGTGCATATGTCTTTATGGTAGAATGATTTCTATTCCTTTGGGTATATACCCAATAATGGGATTGCTGGATTGAATAATTCTGTTTTACATTATTTGAGAAATTGCCACACTGCTTTTCACAATGACTCAACTAATAATTCACATTCCCACCCTCAGTATATAAGCTAAGAAGCACTTTTCAAAAACAGTGGTATTGTTGATCTAAAAGGAAGAAGCTGAGTCAAAATTAATGTAAGTAGAGAGTTTATTTGGGCCAAGCTTGAGGACTGCAACTGAGTGTATATTCAAGTTGTCCTGAATATACAAACTGATTAGCAGCAGTTGCATGTGAATGTTTATAAAGGAAAAGAGACAGGTCCTAAGTTGTTTATCAAAAATTTTTTTTTTTTTTTTTTTTGAGACGGAGTCTTGCTCTGTCACCCAGGCTGGAGTGCAGTGGCCGGATCTCAGCTCACTGCAAGCTCCGCCTCCCGGGTTTATGCCATTCTCCTGCCTCAGCCTCCCGAGTAGCTGGGACTACAGGCGCCCGCCACCTCGCCCGGCTAGTTTTTTGTATTTTTAGTAGAGACGGGGTTTCACCGTGTTACCCAGGATGGTCTCGATCTTCTGACCTCGTGATCCACCCGTCTCGGCCTCCCAAAGTGCTGGGATTACAGGCTTGAGCCACCGCGCCCGGCCTGTTTATCAAAATTTACATTAAAATAACATAAGCTGTTGATTGGCTACATGTTGTTCTTTGTATCACAGATTCCAGGAACATGAAGATAACAGGGAAGGCAACTAGTCAGGAACAAAATGCCCTCCCCCTTTTTTTTTTTTGAGATGGAGTTTCTCTCCGTTGACCAGGCTGGAGTGGCACCATCTTGACTCACTGCAACCTCCACCTCCTGGGTTCAAACAATTCTCCTGCCTCAGCCTCCCGAATTGGGGTTACATGAGCATGCTGCCATGCCTGGCTAATTTTTGTATTTTTAGGAGTATTGGGGTTTCACCATGTTGACCAGGCTGGTCTCAAACTCTTGACCTCAAGTGGTCCTCCCGCCTCGGCCTCCCAAAGTGTTGGGATGACAGGCACGAGCTGCCACACCACCAGGAACAAAATGACTTTAAATAATTACCCACAGGCATGGGGGGTGGGTGGATGGGGGAAGGGTATGTGACTGAAGTCCCTTACTCCCGTCTCTCTGGGCCTGATAATTTTGCATACCTCACGTAGCTCAGACTGCTGAGGGATTTTTTTATTTTCTTAGTATCGACCCTGGTTTACACATTAGAATCTTCTGAGGAGCTTGAAAACAATATCAATGTCCAGGTCCCGCCCCCAGAGATTGGCATTGGAATTGTTTAGAAGCTCTCCGGTGATTCTATGTGCAGCCAGAGTTGAGAACTGATTTAGTTTCTTTTCTTTCCTTTCTTTTTTTTTTTTTTCTGAGACAGTCTCGTTCTGTCTCAGTTCACTGCAGCGTCCACCTCCCGGGTTCCAGCAATTCTCCTGCCTCAACCACCCAGGTAGCTGGGATTACAGGCACATGCCACCATGTCCAACTGTTTGTATTTTTAGTAGAGACAGGGTTTCACCATGTTGACCAGGCTGGTTTCGAACTGCTGACCTCGGGTGATCCGCCCACCTCGGCCTCCCAAAGAGCTAGGATTACAGATGTGAGCCACTGCGCCTGGCCAACTGATTTAGTTTCTGAAACTTGTTATAAGGCAGAGCTGATAAAATTCTACATCTGAGGTCTTCAGATTTTGTGCTTCCCAACTAAACATTAAGTATTAGGATTAAATCCAAAAGCCAGTTAGCTCCTGGAGGATGGGAATATATTATTTTTTTTTTTTTTTTTTTTTTTTTTTTTTGATATTGTGTCAACCAGTTTCAAGAGCAACTAGATATCTCAGGATTGGAAACAAAACAACAAAAATAGATATCAAATGATTATGGTTTTGCTAATGAATGCATCTCAGTATTGGAAAGCCCACCCTTCGTGGTGTTTTCACTTCCCTGGATGGGTCACATAGCAGCACACCAAAATGACCTGATGATGTAGTCATTAAGATAGGCAAAACAGCCAGACTGGCCCTGCCACCATGCAAGCTACTATAGATGCAGATTTTCTTTCTTTCTTTCTTTCTTTTTTTGAGATGGAGTTTTGCTCTTGTCATCCAGGCTAGAGCACAATGGCACAATCTCGGCTCACTGCAACCTCTGCCTCCTGGGTTCAAGCAATTATCCTGCCTCAGCCTCCCAAGTAGCTGGGATTACAGGCATGTGTCACCATGCCTGGCTAATTTTTGTATTTTTAGTAGAGACAGGGTTTCACCATGTTGGCCAGGCTGATCTCAAACTCCCGACCTCAGGTGATCCACCCACCTCGGCCTCCTAAAGCGCTGGGATTATAGGGGTGAGCCACCATGCCCCGGCCAGATGCAGCTTTCAAAGCTCATCTCCTTACTGCTTATGAGTCATTTCCTGAAGTGATAAACACACAGCCTGCTGGGTTGAAACCATACGTGCTGTATTATCTGAATTCTGAGATGCTACTGAATTTGACCTCTGGTCTTCTGTGTGTTTGCATAAGACTAGCATGCAATCAACGGTCCCTATGACAACAAACTTGGAGCTTGAGTTTCACTTTACAGGAATGCCACCATGGGTAGAATCTGCTGCTGTTCTGAATTGTCTCGTGGTCTTCTGGTCTGAAACTTTGCTCAGCAAGCACCTCTCTCTTTCCTTTACACAGCAGCTGGATGATATTCAGACCTCACACAGAGCTTCCTGATCTGTGGACCACACCACACCCGATGACTTGAATCAGTATCTTTTTTCTTTTTGAGACAGGTTCTCACTGTCATCCAGGCTGAAGTGTAGTGGCGCCATCTTGGCTCACTGCAACCTCTGCCTCCCAGGCTGAAGCCATCCTCCCACCTCAGCCTCCCAAGTAGCTGGAACTACTGGCATGAGCCATCACGCCCGGCTAATTTTTGTTTTTTTCATAGAGACGGGATTTTGCCATGTTGCCTAGGCTGGTCTTGAAGTCCTGGGCTCAAGCCATTCGTCTGCTTTAGCCTCCCAAAGTGCCAGGATAATAGGTGTGAGCCACTGAGCCTTGCCGTTGAATCAGTTTCTAGCTCCAAGACTTGGAACCCCTCAGCTCTGAAACAGCCAGAAACCCAGAGTGGTACCTGCAGCTATAAGCCAACTCTTTACCCATTTGCTTTTATGCTTTTATAATCATTACCAGTTTCTCTGTTTTCTTCAAGTCAATAAAGTTGGGAAATCTTGGATAAGGGTAGTGGTTTTCAAACTTCTTTTGCTCAGAACACCTTAATATACTTAAAATTAATGAGGACCAGCAAAGAGCCTTTGTTTATGTTGGTTGCATCCATCGGTGTGCTGGAGTCAACCCGTACCTGCTCATAAGAATTCAATATTCAGGAAATTTGTCAAGCCAACTGTTAAACTGTTGGGAGCTTGAAACTGGAAAAGAAGGGAGTATTCACACCATGAAATTGGCAAATGAGCTCAAGCCTGTAATCCCAGCACTTTGGGAGGCCGAGACGGGAGGATCACGAGGTCAGGAGATCGAGACCATCCTGGCTAACACGGTGAAACCCCGTCTCTACTAAAAAATACAAAAAACTAGCCGGGCGAGGTGGCGGGCGCCTGTAGTCCCAGCTACTCGGGAGGCTGAGGCAGGAGAATGGCGTAAACCCGGCAGGCGGAGCTTGCAGTGAGCTGAGATCGGGCCATTGCACTCCAGCCTGGGCGGCAGAGCGAGACTCCGTCTCAAAAAA
>NW_016813589.1:1769687-1789670 GCF_001698545.2 Rhinopithecus bieti | reverse complement strand
AAAAAAAAAAAAAAAGAAATTGGCAAATGATAGTTTGCCAGATCAGGCTTTATTTTCTTTTTGTTTGATCCTGTTTAGCAGCACATCACTGACTTTTTTTCTCTTTCTTTTTTTGAGACAGAGTCTTGCTCTGCTCTGTCATCCAGGCTGGATGTAGTGATGCGATCTTGACTCACTGTAACCCCTGCCTCCCAGGCTCAAGTGATTCTAGTGCCTCAGCCTCCGGAGTAGCTGGGATTACAGATGTGCACCACCACACCCGGTTAATTTTTTTATTTTTAGTAGAGATGGGGTTTACCCTTGTGGCCCAGGCTGGTCTCAAACTCCTGGCCTCGTTATCCGCCTGGCTTGGCCTCCCAAAGTGTTGGTATTACAGTGTGAGCTACTGCATCCTGCTGCCAATGATTTTATCTATTGATATTTTCCATATTAGACACTAAAATGGAGAACTTTTGAAAACATCTATTTCAGCTAAAAATGACAATAAACCCATTACATGTTAAAATAAATACTATTTTTTCATAATTTTTTCCCAAAACAATAATTTAAGGAGGAGAGTTGCATTGTTTTACATTTTTGCAATCTCTTTAATGACTGGTGTAATAGGAGACAGTCAGATTTTCATCTCTGCTTCTGCATTCAATCTGTTGCATTTTCACATGTTGTGTAGCTTCTGGAAAACTCATCTGTCCACTTGTGAGAGCATCAGACCAAAAAAGGCAAATAATATCTTGGTATTTTAAGAGAGTTTTGACCTTGCAGATCTCCTGAAAGAGTCTCAGGAACTCTGAGAATAATTGCATTAGAGAATTTCTCCTCTCTTCTCACACTGCAGCTCACTTAACCACACCTCCTTCACAAAACACAATTAGGTTTATCCTGTGGTCAATTACTCTTCACACACATTTGGTCTAGTAATTTTGAAAGGCATAGCCACATAACATGCTAATTATGCCAGGAAATTACCGTTGGTGACCTGTTTTTCCCCTTAATTTTCACGACAGCACCTGGCTGAAGATAAGCTACTAGAGGATGGTCCAGGGCCAGAAACTTAAATAGCTTGGTCATCAATGCTGCTTAACCTTTTCCACTTGCTTCCGTAGCTCAACTTCCTCAAAGACATGCCAACAGCAAACAGCTTTTTATATTTCTTAAATTCAGAAGTATAACCTAAAATTTTCCAAGTGTATATTCAACAGCCAAGCATTCCATTTCCCTAAAATGCTATTTTGGCTTGTTGGAAAAAACGTATTTTTTTTTTTTGGAAACATGGTCTCACTCTGTTGCCCAGGGTGGACTGCAGTGGATGGCTCACTGCAGCCTCAACCTCTTGGGCTCGGATGATCCTCCCACCTCAGCCTCCTGAGTAGCTGGGACCACAGGCATGCCATCGTGCCAGGTTAATTATTTATTTATTTTTTAATTGAGATGGGGTCTCACTATGTTGCTCAGGCTGGTCTCAACCTCCTGGTCTGAAATAATCCTCCGGCCTCAGTCTCCCAAAGTGCTGGCATTATAGGCGTGAGCCAACATGCCTGGACAAAAAACATTGTTGTGTTAGCAAAATTTAAGGTTTTTTGAACTCAATCTGTTCCTTGAAATACATGTGAAGTGTTCAGGCCTTAGAAACTTAAAAGCTTATGTGTTAACTCATAAAATTCTGTATGTTAACAAAATCCTTGTTTAGTTGAAATAATTTTTTCATTGGCCATACTCTAGAAATAATTTATCAAAAATTGTTTGGTTTTCAACCCTGAGAAGTACTAGTCATTTTGCTTTCAATTTCCCCTCCTCGCTTCTGCTTGAGGGAGTGCTAGATGGCAAAGGACTGTCATTTAGCCAGAGAAGACAGCACAGCCCTTTTATGGATTTCCTTTCTGCTCTGACATTTAATTTCTCTCTCACTAGGGAAGAACTGCAGACACTACAGAGGATGTCTATAACTCAGAAATTTGAATATATTCCCAATAAACTTAAATTTTCCTAAGAAGGGATTAAGAGAGAGAGCGCTAATCACTCAATGTCTTTGGCAGAAATGGTGCTGTTTGTTTTATTTTTTGCCTGCATTTGTTCTTCCAGATCCATTCTCCATGGCCAAGGAAGTTGATCTTTATGGACTACTTCACTTCTGGGTATTGGGTTAAGATTAGGATCAAGGGGAGGCCTCGCAAGAGATCGGAGAGTGAGGGAGAGGCCTCAGTATGTTCCCTCCTCTGCCTGGGCTTTGGGGGCAGTAACAGCTTCCCCTGATTGCTAGTCTGTGGGGGTGCTTCACCACTCCCTGTTGGTTCCCTTAACCCTGTCCATACCTTTGCAAATCACCTCTTCATTAAATGTTCTTCAGTTAAGCCCTTAAAGTGTGCCAGGACGACAAAGATACAATACTAATTTGTTCCAAAGAGACCAAGCAGATGTTCACATTTATTAATATACGTTACGTTTTTAAGAGTGAACATAAAAACAGTGACATACTATTTTGTAAGTACAGTAATGATAGCATATTTTAGTATATACAGACTAATAAACAATGACAGTAAATCTCCACTGATTTAGATAAAATGAATATAGACACTAAATTAATAAAACCAGTGCTAGCTTCTACTTACAATACAGTTATATTACTTTTATGTAAGTTATTCTATGGTATTTGGAAAGAGTTTGCTCTTTTTTTTTTTTTTTTTAGACGGAGTCTGGCTCTGTCGTCCAGGCGGGAGTGCAGTGGCGCAATCTCGGCTCACTGCAAGCTCCGCCTCCTGGGTTCACACCATTCTCCTGCCTCAGCCTCCCGAGTAGCTGGGACTACAGGCGCCCGCCACCACACCCGGCTAATTTTTTTGTATTTTTAGTAGAGATGGGGTTTCACCGTGTTAGCCAGGATGGTCTCCATCTCCTGACCTCGTGATCCGCCCGCCTCGGCCTCCCAAAGTGCTGGGATTACAGGCGTGAGCCACCGCGCCCGGCCATTTTGCTCTTTTAAATAGATAAACATTTGCCTTGCAACTTTCTATTTTGTTTAAAATGCTACCATTTTCCATAAGAAAAAAGAGATATGTTTCAACCTAATTTCCAAATTACTTTGTAAATTCCATGAAGATTTTCTATACTTGATACTTAGGAGGTTAAAAAATGCTTTTAAAGTCTCATTAAGTCTTAAGTAAATGGAAATTATAGAATAATTTTCCTAGATTTCAATGTCAATTCTATTTTCTTCTGTTATTTCTAAGTAGACTGACATGATCCATTCTTAAAAGAAAACCTGATTTGAGCAATCTATTAAGCAAACATTTGCAAATAAATAGTGCCCAATTAAATCAGACTTATTTTAAAAAACATATGTCCTGTACTGCATTATGTTTTCACCTTAAGTTATAACCACAAGAGCTATTAACCCAAATGTTCAAAGCTCTTTAGCTGATAGGCCTCGTTTGTGTGAAACATATTGATTATGCATACATCACACTCTATGCGTCATCTACTTTGCTCTTGAGGGCAGGTCTGGGTCTTATTCCACTCTGTGTGCCCAGCACCTATTGGAGTGCCCACAGTGCATAATGGGTGCTTCCATATCCGACCTAACCTTTCAGAACAACTACTGGATGTGTTTACACCCAGCAGATGGGCATCCAGAAGTTCATGCCTTCTTTCGTTGTTTTTAAGATGGGTAGAGAAGTCTTTTGTGGTCATTACCTCCTAGGATATCACATTCTGCTTTGCCAGTTTCTCATAAACATGATCAGCTCGCAGCCAATCCTAGGAGGATGAAGCAAATGTGGTGGCCCCAGTCTCATTGCTTTCTGTGAGGTTCAGCAGGAAGGTCTCTGGCCAATCTGTGTCTAACATGGCCCTGGCATGTGTCTGCTGCTTGGAGTCCTCCATCGGGGGCGGACGCATGCAGCTCTCAGGAATAGGCTACCCTGAAAGCCAGCCTACATTCACCAGGGGACTTATGCTCAGTTTTGGCTTATGTATACAGTGTGTAAAATGTAAAAAATACTACCCATATCAAAATAGGGGCTTTTCATCTGTTTCCATAATTTTAGGAATTCAAACTTGTATATGTTTAAAACTGAAAACACTACAACTTCTACACACAGATAGTAGTTTAAGTCTTATCCCTTAATAACTTAAACCTTGCTGTCAAACAACTTCAAAATACACTTATTTGCAAAAGTGGTACAAGCCCAAACTATGGAGTCTCTCACTGTTGATGAACATCATCAAATGTTCAGGGCTAAACTCTACCAACCTAGACTTTGCATATTAAATCAGGGAATCAGAGATTATTTCCATAATTGCTGGAGTAGGGGGGAAAAGAGTGTTTTAAAGTGCCTATTCTATACTGCACTGCAAATAATATATGTGTGTGCATACATCTACATATACACACATATAAATATGCATATGTCACCTAGCTATATCCAAAAGTGACATTCAGTTATTACTGTAGCATTGGCAATATTCCCTTGGAATAACACAGTCATCTCGTCCTGTTATCTTTCTGGTAACTGACAAAAATACATGCATGATGGCTCCCATAAAAAGCTGGCATGCAAGTTGTACATCTGTTGTTTTAGGAGGTGAAGTCAATACAGTTTGGGTGGGGACTAATAGAATCCTCAAGTTATTCACTTTCATAAACTTTTCTTTTTTAACCTCCCAGCAGTCCCTTTTCCTAAGTTAACAGCTTTTTGTATATGCTGTTATTCAGGTTACTAGAGCAGGTATCCATTTTACTTGCCATCAACTGCCCACTACTGTTATAACTGCTGGGATCAGAACTTTCTTTGCAGCATAAGATACTGTAGACATACCTCTGGCACTCAGAGGAAGCATAATAGTAAATTAGGGGGTCGATGCAGCAGCTTATGCTGCTGACACAGACACAGAGGAGGTAGGCAAAGTAGGCAGCCTCTGTGGTGGAAGTGTGAGAAAGGAATGAGTAATGCGCAATCAGGAGGATGTTTGTGGGTCCGAAGCAAATGATGAAGATGCAGAAAACAGCAGCTGACAGGAACAAAGCCCGGGACTTCTTGCTGCGGTTGGCAACTGTGGAGGAGCTAAGACATCGAATGATAGACACATAACAGACCGTGGAAATGATCAGCGGCACAAAAAAGAAGACAGCAGAGAAGGCTGAGAAGTAGTAGGCATAGTAGCCTTCGAGCAAGGTTTCATTGAGCACATCATGACAGGTGGTGATGTTGAGCCCGGGCACCTGGATGGTTTGTTCCTTGAGGAGCAGAGGCACTACCCCTGCAATGGCCAAAGCCCAAATGGCCAGACAAGTGAAGGAAGCCCTTCCCAGAGTACGCCAGGAGAGGGACTGCATGGGATACACCACAGCCAGAAACCGGTCAATGCTTATGACTGTCATGAGCAAGATAGAGGCGTACATGTTACAGTAAAATGCTGCAGTGACAAAGCGACACAATTCAGACCCAAACTGCCAATCACTGCCGGAAAAGTAATAGCTGATCTTAAAGGGGAGCACAGACACAAAGAGCACGTCTGCCGTGGCCAGGTGCAGCATGTACACCACCGCCGGCTTCTTGACCTTCATTTTCAGGATGAACACAATGATGGCCATGATGTTTAGTGGGAGGCTGACTACAAACACCCCGGTGTACACAGATGGGACAAAGAGTGTCAGCCAGGAGCTGGTCAGATATCCGGAGGCATCTTCTGAGATGAACGCAGGAAGTGGTTTTTGAAGAGGACAGCTTTTATTGATGGAGACTAATCTGTATTCAGTTAACCCACTTTCATTTTTCTCCTCATCCTCCCAAAATGGTTCATATTTATCATTGGGATTCCTGAGAAGAAATGACCGGGGATCTAAGGTGGCATTTGTTGCTTTTGACTCTGAAAAATAAAATTAAAAAAATTTTAAATGTAAAAAGTGAATGCATCAACAAGGCAAAAGCGACAAGCAGAGTGCATATTTTACTTTTGTTTGTTTTATGTTTTCTTACTAGGACAATGGGTGGTAAAGAGCAGATAATGCACAAATAGACTTTATTACAGAATAAGCCAACTCAAAATACTGTGCAACATTTGTCTTGATATAAGCAATACTTACTAAACTCTGTCCCTCAAAGGGACAAAGGTGAATGATAAGTTTTCAGAGATCTACCCTGAATACATCAGGAAAGGCTGAGTACTTGACATGAAAGGATCAATCAGTGATTTCCACACTAGCCACTGTCTATATAAACAAGTCACTCCCAGCTTCTATGACTTCTCTTTCCTCTGCATACCTTCATGTGCACATTTTCTCCATTTAGTCTGCAGCCATCCCATGAAACCTGTCCCTTTTCAATGGAAAAATCCACGTAGAAAGTTGAGGGGATTTAGGCTGGGCACAGTGGTTCACGTCTGTAATCCCAGCACTCTGGGAGGCCGAGGTGGATGGATCACGAGGTCAGGAGTTCAAGACTAGCCTGGCCAAGATGGTGAAACCCCGACTCTACTAAAAATACAAAAATTAGCCGGGCACGGTGGCACGCACCGGTAATCCTAGCTACTCGGGAGGGTGAGGCAGAAGAATCGCTTGAACCTGGGCAGCAGAGGTTGCAGTGAGCCAAGATTGTAACATTGCACTTTAGCCTGGGCGACAGAGCGAGGCTCCGTCTCAAAAAATAAAAATAAATTAAAAAAAAAAAAAAAAAAGAAAGCTGAGGGGATTTCTTTTTTTTTTTTTTCC
Source organism: Rhinopithecus bieti (assembly GCF_001698545.2). Taxonomy (NCBI): domain Eukaryota; kingdom Metazoa; phylum Chordata; class Mammalia; order Primates; family Cercopithecidae; genus Rhinopithecus; species Rhinopithecus bieti. The sequence continues at coordinate 1,782,967 of NW_016813589.1, read as the reverse complement.
TGAGACACAGTCTCGCTCTATTGCCCAGGACGGCGTGCAGTGACGCGATCTCGGCTCACTGCAACCTCCGCCTCATGGGTTCAAGGAATTCTCCTGCCTCAGCCTCCTGAGTAGCTGGGATTATAGGCACGTGCCACCAGAGGGGATTTCTTACAGGTTTTGGCGTTAGAGGCAAATTAACAATGGGACTCAGGACTCCCAATTCTATGGCCATTGTCCATGACAGTAGTTTTCCTCTATAGTCTTTAGTTTGCTTACACAGGAGAACGTAGAAATCTCTCACTATATCTGGGTCCAAACCACAATCCCTGGGGTTATCTCCTAACATAGTCACAAGGTATCCATCATCTCAGTCATTCTTCCACTTCTTTCCTGAGCAGGTCAGCAGAGCAGCAGACGTTCTTGGCCACTCATTCCAGGCCAACCAAGGTTTTTGGAGTATCAACCAAAAATAGGTGAACACATGTAGGTTCCTGGAAGGTGGTGCGCAAGAGAGGGCATGGAAGCTCTGTGCTCCTTCCCACAATTCCCTATGCATCTCTACCATGTGGCTGTTCATCTCTATCCTCTGTAATTTTCTTTATAATGAATGGATAAAGGTAAGTAAAGTGGTTCCCTGAGTTCTGTGAATCATGCTAGCAAATTAATCAAATCTGAGCAGGGGACCTTAGGATCTCCCAATGTATAGTGTGGTCAGAAGTCTGGAGGCCCAGACTTGTGACTGCCATCTGAAGTGGAAGGCAGCCTTGTGAAACTGAGCCCTTAATCTGTGGAATCTGACTCTATCTCCAGGTAGATAGATAGTGTCAGAATTGAGTCATATTAAGAGGCAGATAGCGTCAGAATTGAGTTATATTCGAGGATACCCAGCTGGTGTCCACTGGAGAGTCTGCAAGAGAATTGGTTGCTTGGTATGTGGAGAAACAAGCTCCAGACATATGGTGTCAGAAGGATTGAGTGAAGTGCTGGGTAAGAGAAAACAGTTTGGGGAAAATAGTTTGGTTTTTCCTATATAACAGCAGTGCCTATATAACATAAAAGGTGACTAAAACCCAGATAGAAAATCCATAGTCTTTTTGGCCTACAGAACCAGAGGACAGAGTTCAGGGCAAACACAATCACTGGAAAGTTAGGAGAGAATCCTGGAAAGGAAAAAGTAGGTGGGGGGGGGGGGGCCTAAATTTCAGTATAAATTCTGTCCTAGGGTTTGGCTGACCCTTGAACTATGCACGTGTAGGAAAGATGAGAAGCACCTCTGCTAAAGATAAAAGAACTGAAGTGATATTTAAGCTTCTGCTCAAGAGAGAGAGTCTGCTGTTTGAGTAAAACCAAATTAATTGGCTGCTAAAGCAAAAACACCAACACTCTTTGAAGGAATATAACAAAATCCAGAGTCTTTTCCTGTAATTTATACAGGAAAATGGTTTATTGGACTTACAATTCCACATGGCTGGGGAGGCCTCATAATCATAGCAGAAGGTAAGGAGGAGCAAGTCACATCTTACTTGGATGGCAGTGGGCAAAGAGAGAGCTTGTGCAGGGAAGCTCCCATTTTTAAAACCATCTGATCTTGAGAGACCCATTTATTATCATGAAAACAACATAAGAAAGACCTGTCCCCATGATTCAGTCATCTCCTACTGTGTCCCTCCTATAACATATGGGAATTATGGAAGCTACAAGATGAGATTTGGGTGGGGACACAGAGCCAAATCGTATCACCAGATCCAACCACCCTACACACAAGTGATACACTCTGGACCTCTTGTCCCCCTTCTCTCACACTATATACAACAACCAACTTAAATGGATTAACGGCTTACACATAAGACCTGAAACTGTAAAACTACTAGAAGAAAACATAGAGGAAAAGCTTCTTGATATTGTTCTGGGTAATAATCTTTTGTAATGACCATAAAAGCACAGGCAATAAAAGGAGAAGTAGACAACTGGGACTATATCAAACTAAAAAGCTTCTGCACAACAAAGGAAACAATCAACAATGAAGAGAAAATGTATGAAATGAAAGAAAATATTTGCAAACCATATATCTGATAAAGAGTCAATACCCAAAATACATAAGGAACTCCTATAACTCAATAGCAAGATAACGAATCACCTGATTTAAAAATAGGCAAAGGACCTGAATAGACATTTTTCAAAAGAAGACATACAAAGGGCCAGCAAGTATATGAAAAAATGCTCAACATCACTAATCAAGGAAATGAACATTAAAACCAGAATGAGTTATCACTTCATACCTGTTAGAATGGCTATTATCAAAAAGATGACAGATAACAAATGTTGGTGAGGATATGGGGAAAGGGAACCATTGTATATTGATGGTGGGAATTTAAATTGGCATAGCCATTATAAGAAACAGTATGAAGGTTCCTCTAAAACTAAAAATAGAACTACTATATGATACAGCAATTCCACTACTGGGCATACATCCAAAGGAAATAAAATCAGGATGTTGGCCGGGCACAGTGGCTCATGCCTGTAATCCCAGCACTTTGGGAGGCCGAGGCGGGTGGATCTCCTGAGGTCAGGAGTTTGAGACCAGCCTGGCCAACATGGTGAAACCCTGTCTCTACTAAAAATACAAAAATTAGCCAGGCGTGGTGGTACATGCCTGTAATCCCAGCTCCTCAGGAGGCTGAGGCAGGAGAATTGCTTGAACCCAGGAGGTGAAGGTTGCAGTGAGCTGAGATTGCGCCACTGCACTCCAGCCTGGCCAACAGAGCGAGACCGCATCTCAAAAAAAAAAAAAAAAAAAAAAAAAAAAAAGGCCAGGATGTCAAAGAGCTAGCTGCAATCTCGTGTTCATTGCAGAATTATTTACAACAGCCCAGTTATGGAATCAAACTAGGTATCCACTGATGAATGAATGAATGAAAACAATGGCGTATATACACAGTGGAATACTATTCAACCTTAAAAAAGAGGAAATTCTGTCATTTGCAACAACATGGATGAGCTGAGAGGGTGTTATGTTAAGTGAAATAAGCCAGGCACAGAAAGACAAATATAGCATGATCTCACTTATACGTGGAATCGAAAACAGTTGAACTCATAGAAGCCGAGAAGAGAATGGTGGTTACTAGAGGCTGGGGTTGGATGGGTGGGTAGGGTAGACTGGGGAGACATTGGTCAAAGGGTACAAAATTTCTGTTAAAAGGAATAAGTTAAAAAAAATCTCTTGTATAATATCGTGACTATAGTTAATAACAATGTGTTGTATACTTGACAATTGCTAAGAGAGTAGACTTTAAGTGATCTCTCCACAAAAAAATGATAAGTATTTGAGGTAATACATGTTATAAGTTTGATTTAGCCATTCCACAAGTTATGCATATTTCAAAACATGTTATACACTATATATAACTTTTTGTCAAATAAAAGAAAAAGAGGGCTGCCAGGCGTGGTGGCTCACACCTGTAATCCCAGCACTTTGGGAAGCCCAGGTGGGAGGACAGGTTGAGCCTGGGAGATCGAGGCTACAGTGAGCTATCATCACACCACTATACTCCAGCCCGGGCAACAGAGTGAGACTCTGTCTCCAAAAAAAAAACAAACAAACAAACAAAAAAAGTGACCTAGTCTTAAGTAAAAAGACAGTGAGCAGAAACCAACCTCAAGTTGACCAGATGTTGGAATTAGCAGATAAGGATTTTGAAGAATATATTACAACCATCTGTAAGAAAAAAAGAAAAGAAAAGAAAAGAAAAATATTTCACTGAAATGAACTGAAAATAGGAAATATCAGCAAAGAACTACCAAGTGGAAATTCTAGAAATAGAAAATAAAATACAATAAGTTGGCATCTGTTTCTAAAATGAAGAGCAAAGCTAGAGTGGTACCAACTCAGAGACAGCAGAGCAGAGCCTGGCAGTGTAGGGTTGAGGTCAAGCTCCCTAAGCAAAGTTGGGAGAGGGTCTCCAGACAATGAAGGGGTGGCCTGGCAGGAGATCTGTCACAGGGAAGGAATAAATGTCTCCAGTGATGAATGTGAATACACACTTGTGTCTAGATTGATCCTTAAGGGTAAGAACTGTTCCTGTTAATCTCTGAACCTCCAGTACCCTGTGCCCTGCATATGGTAGGCACATATTTGTATTCTAATATTGACTCTGTTCAGGGATCACTTAACTTCTCTGAATTAAGCTCAGAATCATTCAAATGGGATTCTAATGCCTGTCTGGCCTACAAATCTGGCAACTGGAGCATCCCATGTGAAATAGGACATACATTCACTTTGGAAACTATAACAATTAAGCAGTTTAAGAAATTACTATTATCCTTCCTCTCCCACTTCCATGTAGTGTGCTTTTATATCCAACTGTTTGCTCACTTAATTAAGTTAAAAGGAAATCTAGGTTCATCTTCCCTCCTACTTAGCAATGTTTATAGTTTTTTAGTACAATGAGGGAATGAACAAGTTGTAAATTATATAGCTCTAGGGTTCAGAACTATAAATCAAATTTTGAATTCATAATCTTTTATGGAAGTATCACTCTCTTACCTCTGCAATGCATGTAACTTACTCTGTGTTCACCTTGCCCCAGTCACACAGAAGCCTGACCTTGGTATCAACAGCCCCTGTGGACATGAAGCTATTCTCAAGATCACAATGAGTGTGTGGGAGCTGAAAGAAAAGAATGAATGGCTTCTGGCACTTAAAAAATTTTTTTTTATTTTTTATTTTTTATTTTTCTTGTTCGTGGTTCTGGCACTTTAATATCACAAAAGCATGCATGTGCAAAAATGCTGACCTAGAGGAACCTTTTATTTATTTATTTTTGAGATGGAGTCTTGCTGTCACTCACGCTGGAGAGCAGTGATGCGATTTTGGCTCACTGCAACCTCTGCCTCCCTGGTTCAAGTGATCCTCCTGCCTCAGCCTCCCAAGTAGCTGGGATTACAAGCATGCACCGCCATGCCCAGCTAATTTTTGTATTTTTAGTAGAGATGGGGTTTCACCATGCTGGCCAAGCTAGTCTCAAACTCCTCACTTCAAGTGATGCACCCACCTCGGCCTCCCAAAGTGCTGGGATTACAGGCCTAAGCCACTGTACCTAGCCAAGGAACCTTAAAACAATGCAATTCTCCTCTGCAGTTTTGGAAGCCTGGCCAGATTATGGGCTTCTGTGAGGCACAGAGGGGAAAAAGTGGACACGAACATGCATACTTACATACATGAATCAAGATGACACCTGAGAGTGATACAATCTGAAAACTAATAGACAGTCACAACTAAGCTCTTCAGATACTATCACTTAGTCTGAAAAGAAAACTGTCACTAGACTTTACTCTGTATTTACTACTTAGGCAATAAGTACTTGTTTTAAAAAACATCTTCTCTGGGTAGGCCTCAGGCAGTACAGTACTTCTGACAGAAACATTATACTTGTGGAAACATGAAATTTTTATAGGCTAGAGCTCAGGAAGAATGTAGAATGTATAATCCCTTCGTTAAATATCACTGCCTAAGGTGTTACCTTTTCTTAATACTATAGGTTTGATATTCTGGTTTTTGTGAAATTAAAGAATGTCAGAAAAAAAAAAAAAAAAAGGAAAGGAAAAAAATGTAGTATACACCAGCATCAAAGAAAGGACAAAGCCAATGCAAGGTGACTAGATAATTCCAACTAGTTCAAGACCCTTAGGCTGAAATTTGAGTTTAAGTATCTCGCTTTTCCTTCAGTCCTAGCACAACTCAGGTCAAGGAGAAAGTGCTTGTCAGGGTGCCCAAATCTCTTATCATTCATCTCTGTTTTTGTTGTTGTTGTTGTTAAGCTGTGGTTTCACAAAAAAGGCAGCAGAAGTCCTGAATTCAGTTTTCATGCTATCTGCTAAGTTTCACTTAATTTAGCCTTCTCTAAATTGCTCTAGAGTAGTTTTGTTATTGAATACAGCAAATTATTAAATAGTTTAAATACAGACTCTTTAACTTTGGAGATATTTTAAAAGTAGTGAGTTAGGCAACACGTTTTCTAACTGTGATGAGATCTGTCCTGGAAGCAGAGGGGTGACTAGAGGATCTCTGAATGTCCCATTTGATCCTGGGATTTATACCACACCAGCATTTCATGACACACCAAGTCTTGGTTTTGACTCACAGTTCTGCCCTTGGGGCTCACGCCTTTTGAGAGTTAACAAAGCAGAAGTCCCAGGACTTTGCTCACATTCCCACACAGAGCACAGCAGTTGAAACAACACTACAGGCTAAAAAGAAATGAAGAGGAGGACAGGAAAATAACAGAAACACACTAACTCTGTCAAGTGGAAAACAGCAGCATTACTGGAATGTTTTACTCCCTCAGATTCAAACAAACACCATTTTCCAATGAAAAGAACTGGGGCTCCTTAAAGAAATGGCTAGTTCCAGATCTGGCGTAGGAAATACAGAAGATGAACACTGAACATCTTCAAAGAATATCAGGGTTAGGTCAAAAAGACTCTGGAGTCAATCTGAAAGGGCTCCCATTGACCAAAGATGTGACATTTTGATCACCAATTTGACCATCAAAACAATAATGATGGAAATGAATTGAAACATTTCATACATGTTAGATCCACAAGTTGAAGATGCAGTTAGCCAGATCCAGTATGTAGGAAAGTAAGACAGATGGCTTAGTTTCTTTGACAAATAAATAGCAATAAAAAAAGGGATGGGGTGGGCAGTTACAGATTAAAATGTAATGGTGGACCTTGTTTGAACTGATTCAAACAAACCAACTGTTAAAAGGTATTTATGGCCGGGCGCGGTGGCTCAAGCCTGTAATCCCAGCACTTTGGGAGGCCGAGACGGGCGGATCACGAGGTCAGGAGATCGAGACCATCCTGGCTAACACGGTGAAACCCCGTCTCTACTAAAATACAAAAAAAAACTAGCCGGGCGAGGTGGCGGCGCCTGTAGTCCCAGCTACTCGGGAGGCTGAGGCAGGAGAATGGCTTGAACCCGGGAGGCGGAGCTTGCAGTGAGCTGAGATCTGGCCACTGCACTCCAGCCTGGGTGACAGAGGGAGACTCCGTCTCAAAAAAAAAAAAAAAAAAAAGGTATTTATGAGACAGTAAGGAAAAAGACAGTCAGTCATGAACACTGACTGACTATCAGATGATATTAAGGAATTGTTAGGCTGTGCACGGTAGCTCACGCCGGTAATGCCAGCCCTTTGGGAAGCCGAGGCAGGAGGACTGATTGAGCCCAGGAGTTCCAGACCAGCCTGGGCAACACAGCAAAACCTTATCTCTACTAAAATAAATACAAAAATTAGCTGGTTGTGGTGGTGTGTGCCTGTAGTCCCAGCTACTTTGGAGGCTGAAGCAGGAGGATTGCTTGAGCCCAGGAGGTTGAGGCTGTGGGTGAGCCGTGATTGTGCCACTGGTCTCCAGCCTTAGCAACAGAGTAAGAATGTGTCTCGAAGCAAACAAACAAAAAACAAAAGGCATTGTTCATTTTTTAGATATTATAATTGTATTGTATTGTGGTTATGTGAAAAAAAGAGTTCTAACGTCTAAGGATGTTTACTGATGTATTTATGAATGACATAATATGGTATCTGGGATTTGCTTTAAAATTATACAGTTAGGGGAGGAGGGCAGTTGAGGGTTTAGATAAAACAAGATTGGTCATATATAAATAATACTGAAGTTGGATGATGGGTAGAGGGAGTAACTATACTGTTCATTTTGGGTATGAATAAAACTCCCATAATAAAAGTTAAAAAAAACAAACAAATACTTTATGCATGTTTATTTGCCACTAGAAGTTAAGGGCAAGGGTTTTTGCTTTTTTCCTTTGTCCTAGTTCTGAAGGGAAAAATGTTCTTGCATGTTTGTGTGAAGATTGTCTTATATTTAGATAATTTATTTGGTATCAACTCTTCAAAAGCTTTTCTGTAATATGGAAGGATTGGTGTATGAAAAAACCTTACCATTTTTTTGAGCACCTACTATGTGCCAGATACTTCAATTGCCTTAGTTCCTGTAATTCTAACATTTCTATGAGATGAGCATTATGACTACCATTTTATAAATGACAACATGGAGGCACAGAGAGGCTAAGTAACTAATCCAAAGTCACACAGCTATGAAGTAGAGGAGCCGGGATTTGAATCTAGATCTGCCCAGCTCCAAAGGTCATATCACACTATTCACCCCATCACACTATTCTCTCTTTAAAAACCTGTCATTCATGACCTACTCCTAAAAGAGGAACATCTTTTTCTCTTAGCATTTCACCAAACAAATGAATCTGCCCATCCTTTTAGCTACAGTAGGCAGTATGTGGACATGTGAATGACTAGCTTAACGTGATGATGCCAAAAGCTGTTGCTTGGGAATTCTGGGGTCCTACTGACTTTGGCTGCACACCAACCACACACGCCAACAACTCAGTCCTTACACACAGGAGAGAGATAGCAGGGAGACATTCAAGGACAAAACAGACAAATACATCTTTAAAACACTGTTCTAGATGGAGCAGATGCAACAGCAGTAAGTGAACAAAAATCTCTGCTACAGAAAAAGCAGAATTAAAGATAAAATTCCCCTCCCCCCACTTTTTTTTTGATACAGACAGAGTCTCACTCTGTCTCCTAGGCTGGAATGCAGTGGCACAATCTGGGCTTGCTGCAACCTCTGCCTTGTGGGTTCAAGACATTCTCCTGCCTCAGCCTCCCGAGTAGCTGGCATGACAGTTGTGCACCGCCACGCCCGGCTGATTTTTGTATTTTTAGTAGAGACGGGGTTTTGCCATGTTGGTCAAGCTGGTCTCCAACTCTTGACCTCAAGCGATCTGCGCCTCGGCCTCCCAAAGTGCTGGGATTACAGGTGTGAGCCACCGTGCCCAGCCTAAAGGGAGAATTCTTGACTGACTGGGGGTCACAAGAAGCTGCCAATATCAGAGGCCTCCTCTCCTCCCATTCCATGTCCTGGAGCAGGTACTCCTCTGGAAGTATAAGAAAGCAAGCCTAAGAGGAAGCTGGGAGAAGGGAAGTTGCAGGGAAGTAAACGCAGGTGTACCCAACGCCATAGCGGGCATGAAGACTACATAAGCAAAGTGTGTGGGCTCTTGCCTGGAGCAGCCTGGAGGCCAGAGCCTGACATGGGGTGAGGATGCCAGCAGGCCTTGCCTGGGAACTACTCTGACTCCCCGACGTTCCCTGTTCCTCCAGGTCTGTTCTCCACTAAGTTACAGGTCCTGAGCTCTCCGTCTTGGGAATACGGCTCTCTACTCTCCAACAAGACATCTAGCTAAAATGAAAACGAATTCACAGTCAAGGACGTTAATGATCACCAATTCCTCCCCAGGGTTGGGGATGGCGACAGCTTTGTACTGTACAAAGTACTGTGCATTGTACTACAAAAACTGTCCCCATGCCCACCCCTGCCCAAGTCCTTCTGCAGTTTGTATATCGGAACTCAAATAAATTAGGTTCTAGACATGATAAGAACAATAATAAACAACAGTTCCAGGAAAACAGAACTCTTCCTGAAAAGCTAATAAGGCCTTTGATTTGGCTACCATAGGAATATTCACTGCAGCTGCTGCATTAGGTTTTAAATTATGGTATAGATTTAGCAATGGTTATGAAATCAATTCACACGATTGCAATAAGCATTAAAAATAGACTACAGGGTAGAAAATATCAAAATGCATACAATGCAGTAAAGGTGGGCACTGTTTGGTACAACTTTTGTTTCATGTTTACATATACACTATGATTGTCCACACATATTTATTGGAGACACATACCCCTACCATATCACAATGTAAAGTGTTATTTCTACAGTTCTTACTGTAGGTTACCAAACAGGAAAACACTGTACTGGTAAACGCTATTCTACAATACTATAATACCTGATTTTTAATTCATCATAGACTTGAAATATAAATAGATTACATAATGTCTTTTCCTAAAGTTGTATAAATTTGTTTTCAAGGGCAAATTACAGATTATTCCTGTTGTGTCAAAAGGCCACTTACTTTTGAAAGCAAATAATGTATATAGGACTGTCAGAGCCCTTTAAGTGGCTTCCTCCAAGTACTATGACCAGGTCAGTGTGGGAGAGGGTATTTGGGGAAGTGAAAGCTCATACTCAGAAAAAAAATCTCAGTATATATAGAGAGTTATTTATGATGACAGTTTTAGGCACAAGCAAGAGAAAGAAAAAGGCAGAATGAAAGAAATCACAAAAAAGGAAACCAACAGAAAATTATGAAGGGTAAAACTATGGAGTCCTCTACACTGGCATCATAGTCAAAAATAAACCATGGCCCTGGGTCCTAATAACTCTTCTAACAAGGGTGTTTTTGTGAGTATCTGCAACGGAAGGGGAGCCTGGGTACTCATGAAGACTAGTTAAAGACTGGCCATGGTGGCTCACGCCTGTAATTCTAGCACTTTGGGAGGCCAAGGTAGGTGGATCACTTGATCCCAGGAGATGGAGACCAGCCTGGGCAATGTGATAAAACCTTGTCTCTACCAAAAATACAAAAATAAGCCAAGCGTGGTGGTGGGTGCCTGTGGCCCAGCTACTCTGGAGGCTGAGTTAGGAGGATAGCTTGAGCCTGGGAGACAGAGGTTGCAGCAAGCCAAGTATGTGGCACTGCACTCCAGCCCGAGTAAGAGAGCTAGACCCTCTCTCAAAAAACAGCAGCAGCAACTTTCACCCACGTAAAGTTAAGCTCCCCAGACACTAAGACCACATATTATATGATTCTATTGATATGAAATATCAAAAACAGGTAAATCCATAGAGACAAAGGGCAAACTGGTGGTTCCTGGGGGTAGGGGGAAGGGAGAATGGGATCTGACTGCTTACTGGTTTCCTTTCGGGGAGATGACAGTGTTTTGGAAGTAGGTAGGGGTTTATAGTGTACATTGTACACTGTAAATGTAGTAAATACCCATTGAATTGTATATTTTAAAATGGTTAATTTTATGTTATGTGAATTTTATCTCAATTTTATTAATTTTATTTTTAAAAATTTAAATGATTAATTAAAATGTAAAATTTTTATGTATTAAATATTTGGAAGACAGCGTCTCTCCCGCTCTGTTGCCCAGGCTAGAGTGTAGTCACGTGACCATGGCTCCCTGCCACCTTGAACTCCTGGGCTCAGGCCATCCTCCCAGTCTCCCAGATGCTGGGACTACAGGTGTACACCACTGTGCCTGGCTAATTTTTAATCATTTTTTTTGATAGAGATGGGGTCTTGCTATGTTGCCTAGGCTGGTCTCAAGTGATCATCTGGCCTAGGGTTCCCAAAGTGCTGGGATTACAGGTGTGAGCCACTGCACCCAGACCCTGAAAACCTGCTATGCTGATATGTTCTATAAAAATAAAGGCAAAGCCACTAAAAAATATTAGAGAGAGAGAGAGAGAGGGAGGTAGAGAGAGAGAGAGAGAGAGAGAGAGAGAGACAGTAGGGCAGAAAATTACTTGCTGGCTCTTAAGAAATCTGACTTTCAGGCTTTATAGAGCTTTCTGGTCTGCTTAGGGTAGAAGCACTGTTCAGTTTTGTGTCTTTGTTTAGGTTTACTAGCGATATCTCTTGTAACATCTGATTAATTAGCATATTCATGAGCAGGGATCTTTTCAGAGCCTGCCTTATCTATCATCCATTAGCAAAGTAAATGAGAGAATACCACAGTCCATGCATAAATGCTTATGAAATACCTCCCTGTGCTGGGCCTGGGTTACCAAGGCAATACGGCACAGACTTTGCCTCTAGGGGTACTAGGGAACACAGTGGGGTTACTTCTCTACTGTAAGAGGGGCTGGGAGTCTAGATGGCTTCCTTTCTTTGGGAGGTATTAAGAAAGCCCGCACTTCAGAGAGACAGGCCTGTGGTCAACTCCCAGTTCCATCTCTTTTTTTTTTTTGAGAGAGAGTCTCACTCTGTTGCTCAGACTGGAGTGCAGGGGCACGATCTCGGCTCCCTGCAACCTCTGCCTTCTGGGTTCAGGCAATTCTGGTGCCTCAGCCTCCCAAGTAGCTGGGACTACAGGTGTGCACCACCACACCCAGCTAATTTTTTATTTTTAGTAGAGACAGGGTTTCACCATGTCGGTCAGGCTGGTCTCAAACTCCTGGCCTCAAGTGATCCACCCACCTTGGCCTCCCAAAGTGCTGGGATTACGGGTGTGAGCCACCGCACCCAGTCCCAATACCACCTCTTTCTCAACTTGTGACTCAACCATTCTGGGTCTCTGTTTTATAACCAGTAAAATGAGGATGACATCTGCTCAAAGGGCTGTTGTGAGAAATAAATAAGATAGTATGCATAACGTCCCTAAGCAGGGTGTCAGCTGCAGTCAGTGGTCCATAGAGGGTGGCTGTTTTTAATTAAACATGAACGTGGCGGGTATGGGATATGGGGAGGGCATTCTGGCCAGAGGGAATGGCATGGGGACAGAAGCCAGAGAAAGTATACCTCCTTGAAGGGAAGATCTAAGAGGATGGGGCTGGGTGAACTAGAGAGTGAGTAACAGGAGATGGCTGGAGAGGGGCTGGGGACCCTCTTGCAAGGGGAGGAGAACTTCATTCCATGCCACAGAATTGGGCTTGACTCTGTGGGTAGGAGGGTAGCAAGTGGAACTGCCCATCGAGTCCTCTCTGTCATAGCCACCACCAGCTATTCTTGAAACCTTTAACCCTCTAAGAGCCTCATAAAATTCATAAACATCACCTTTTACTCTTGCATGTTGGCCCTTTTAATGATTACATGTCACCTCACTTAAATTGTCTAGACAAAGGAATGTAAACTTGTTGATGAATTTACACATTTCTCAACAACTATCTGCTGAGTGAACATTTGTTTTAGTCACCATGGGGATAAATAAAACTTTATAATCTTAGCTGGGAAAATGAGACACACACACAAAGTGACAAGGCAGGAAATGCCAAAATGAGTGGGAACAAAAAGTCGGAAAGTGCTGCAGGAAGGCTCAGCTTGGTGGTCAGGGCCAGCCCTGGGAGGGCTCCACAGCCCCTCTTAGCACATAGAGCTGGTAATCCCGGGCAATAAACTCTATCAGAGCAGTGGCGGTTCAAGGATGGGAGGCACCGTTGGATGCCTTGGGGTCCCAGCACCACTACCTTATGACAATGTTTAGAATTGCCAATGCATGGTGGTAATAAAAAGTAAACCCATCTTAGGTTGATTTTATTGGTGATTTTAAATTTTCTAAAGACAAAGCCCCACTTATTCCTAATTGCTTACACCCAGGGTGGGTGGACTGCCCACACCCCACGCCCCTCCCCCA
>NW_016813589.1:1768299-1769543 GCF_001698545.2 Rhinopithecus bieti | reverse complement strand
CACCACCCCACGCCCCTTCCCCCCACCTCCCTCCATTTGCTTAGCTACTGTTTCTGGGTCTTAGTTTCAGAATCAGCAAAAGGGGATAAACACCCACCTTAACAAGGTGTTTTGACAAGGTGAAATGAGACAATCTAAGTGAAAATTCCTTCTGGCCCAGAGCTTGACATGGAATACTGCACTTAGCAAGCACTCCTTTTCCTCTATCATACTCCTTTTGTCTTTCCCTCCCAAAGTGGTTCCAGAATCCAGTGTTGATAAACTAGCCAAGGTGGTCCACCTGCCTTTCTGTCTACACCAGCACTGTCCATATTAACATGCACCACTCCTCCCATGAGGATGTAAGACGCTTGGCAGAAACCAGCACCCTGTAACTTCACTCCTTAATGAGGCTACACACCTTGCTGGGAGGCTACTGTGAGAAAGGGTGGCTACAATGGATGCAGCATTTCTATAAGCCCTGTTTTCCACCCCATGATCCAAATCTCAAACAAAACACTGGATTCTCAAGAGCTTGTCTCCAACTAAATTGAACAAATTACATAATGTTATGTGAAATTATATCTCATCGCAAACAACTTTTCAGGAGTTCTCGGCGTTCTCTCAAACACTCAACAACAATGCTCACTTGATCTGCAGGCAGGCTAGTTACTGCTAAACACGGGGCCCCTGTCTAGAGCTCTTAGTTTTCCCAAAATTCACCGTGAACAAAGACAGAGAGGCAAGAACATGCTATGTCTTTGTCACCTCTTAATCTTGATGTGTCTACACTTTTTTTTTGAGTGTGGGAGCAATAGAGAGTGCACATTCTTTTAGCGATAACAAGAAAACCCGCTGGAACTTCTTTCAGCGTAAAAAAAATTTGGCTCAAAGCTTATAAAATACTATTGTTATTAGGAAATTCAAAAACACTTTTCTCACTTTCTAATTAGTGCCTTTACAGGCTAAAAACAACTCATCTGTCCTGCTTTTGGGGAGAGGAAAATATTTGACCAAATAATCAAATTTATTTATTTGGTCAAGTAGCCAGATACTTAAAAATAGACTACGAGTGGGGAAAATATTCTAGGGGAGCAACCTTCTTGCAGCGGATCAGAAATCTCGTTAAGAAATACTTGGATCCCACAGTGTTCGAGGGAGCTTGGTCCTGGGGAGGGATCTCTCTCTTCAACTCACTTAAGAAGCAATGGGTTCTAGGTAACAATAAAATCCTCCTCCTGCCTCCTCCCCTCCCCCCCCCCCCC
>NW_016813589.1:1652786-1767650 GCF_001698545.2 Rhinopithecus bieti | reverse complement strand
AAATCCTCCTCCTGCCCCCTCCCCTCCCCCACCCCCCCACCACGCGGAGCCTCTGCTATTGTCACCATACATCTCGCACCGAGCACCTCCTAGACACAAGACCGGGGGCTGCTGGTACTGATTCTCTACTAAACATGCCAAGGGACTGCCAGGGCTTTTCTCTACACCACTTTTCTCGCCTGTAAAATGTGCAAGAAAAAAAAACTTCCAAGAAAGCAAAACTTCAGCGGCAGCGGTTCGCCAATTTTTGTTGAAAAGATCGGAACGTTTATTGGTGGAGTAATGTGAGACCTTTTCTTTTTGGGGGTGGTTCTGGGAGAAACAGGCTACACAATGACAAGTGCAACGCAGGACTGCAGGCTCCCCCAGGGGCTTCCGCTCCAACCTCCTCCGTATCCAACACCCCGTGGCAGGCGGGCTGCACCCTCCAAGATCGAGTCCAAAGGGGCATCGGCTGGGCCCGCGAAGGGGGTAGCACGCCCCACCTAAACGTGACTGGGAAAAACTCTAGATCTCAGCCCAAATGCCAGTTTGGCTTTCGGAGGAAACTGAGGCAGGGGTGAGGGGAAGGCGCAACCGGGACCCCCGCAGTCTCCCCTCAGCGTCCCTCCGCCCGCGCGCCCCATTCCCGTGCGGCTCTCACCTGGCCTGCGGGCTCGGGTGCGGGCGGACAACAGCGGGCCGCACAGACAGAGGCAGGCGGCCACCAGCAGCAGCCGCCGCGGCCCCATTGTCCCGGGATCCGCACTGCGCTGCTCCACGAGGTGCCCCGCCTCGGGCGCTCCGCTCCACCCTCTCTCCCGACTTCTGCTGGTCGGGCAGCCGGTCGTCGCGGCAGGCAGAGCGCGGGGTGCCCGCGGGCAAGATCAGGGTCCGCGCGACCCCCGGCGAGCGCTGTGTCTGGGGCGGTGCGCCGGACGGGGCGGGACTTGGGCGCGCGACCGCGCGGGCGCGAGCGGGGAAGGGCGCCCCCCGGCGCACAGTGAGAGTCTTGGCGCGGTCGCCGCTCACCGCCCCTTCCCCGCAGTCTCTCTGCCGCCTCCCGCAAGCCCCTCTGGCTCTGTGCGCCCCGCCCCGCCCCGTTCAGGGGCCCTGGCCGCCGGCCACTGCCGGGCCTAGGAGTCCAAATGAGAAGTTTTTTCCTCTGGGCGCCGTTGACCCGCGAAGCTGTCAGTGACTCAGACTCAGACTGGCGGGGTCCTTGGAACCGGGCCGCGCGGCTCTCCGGCTGCTTCCCGCGGCCGTCTCGACCCTCCTGGGATGTGGAGACGTGGACAGTGGACGCCCCGGCCAGGATGCGTCCACGCCCTGCAGCCCCGCAGCCCCCGCAGTCCTGGCGTGGCCTCCCGTCCTCCTTCCCTTCGTGTGGGACACCGGCAAAGTTCAGTTTTCGCTAAAAGTCTGCAAGGGACTTCTGCTTTCGTAACGTGGGGATCATGGATTTAAAAGTTTATGATATAGCGACAGGGTTGCCCCTAAATGAGAAAGGGCCTTGAGTTTGGACAGAATTCTTGACGTTTGATGCGTCTCTATTTCGCGAAGTTGGCGTTTCATACGCCGGACACTGGTTCCCCCCACGAGCGGACTGCGGGTGGAATAGGAAGAGCGGCTTCTCCCGCTTCTTCCCCTCGCGGCCTAGCGGAGCTCTTCCCTCTCCGGCGCCTCCCGGCGAGGTCACCTGCGCAGCCTGGGAGGAGGGCGCGCGTCTGCAGGTGAGGCCGGCGTTCTTCGGCCGTGGACGCCCAGGAGAGAAGTGGCCTGGTAACTTTCCAAGTGTCCTTCACACGTTCTTGGACGGTATTATAGTTTGTTTTGTTTTTGAGGCAGGGTCTTGCTGTGTCGCCCAGGCTGGCGTGCAGTGGCGCCAACACGGCTCACTGCAGCCTCGATCTCCCGGGCTCAGGCGACCCTTTCGTCCCAGCCTCCGGATTAGTTGGGACAGTTAGAAAGGCGCGCGCCACCATGTCCGGCTAATTTCACTTCTGGCCTCAACTATCCTCTTGCCTGGGCCTCCTTTAAGTGCTGGAATTACAGGCGTGAAGCACCACGCCGGGCCTAATATTCCAGGAGTTTGGCTAAATTCAAGGCACAAGGCGGGGACACTCGCGTGGCAGTCCGCTAAGGGCCCCCAGGGCACGTCGCGGCTGGGGGTGGGCAGGAGGAGCCTGCAGCTTAAGTTGCTTTGCCAGTGGCTCCGGTGGGTGCGTCTTTCAGACTCCAACAGGAAATGGGTCCCCAAATAGCTGTTTCTAGGAAAGCTCAGCTGCAGCCCCTTCTCCTCTTAAGCCAGGGCGCTGATGTGCCGGCGTTTTCGGAAATCTGTGGTTGATGAGCTGCAGCTGACAGCCGCTGGTCAGGTTTCTAAGCCTTTTTAAAAAGCAAATTTCTCATGAAGAGTATCATTCCCCCACTAAAGCCCGGACACTTACATCCGTGGAGAAAGTACGATCAGAGACTATTTCGTTCTTCCCTGTATTCTCCCGTCAGCTTCCAAGCACAGTACCTTGTTGTACACAGAAGTTGGTCACTAAATTACGGAAGTATCCAATTAAATAACGCTATTTAAAATCTATCCCCATTCAATTATCCTCTGGAAACATACCCGAGAGTAAATGTGAACCGTTAAAATTACATACTTCTTCATTCACTATTAAACTATTTTTCATTACTCCTGAGACGTCATTGATTTTACAATTCATCATTTTAACCCATTACCACAAGCCAGAGAAAAATGTGACATACCAATGATTGTAAAAAACACTCCAATTTCAGGGTTATGAAGAAAAGGCATTTTAGAATGAATGAAACACAGCGTAAAATATAAACACATATGACAAAATTTCTGATAATTGAAGGCTATGAAGTGAAAAATAAATTATCTTTTGCCTCCCCTCCTATTGCTGCCATCTGAGCACTAAGTTTCTTTTCTTTCTTTCTTTTTTTTTTTTCTGAGGCAGAATTTCACTCTTGTTGCCCAGGCTAGAGTGTAATGGCCCGATCTCGGCTCACTGCAACCTCTGCCTCCTGGGTTCAAGTGATTCTCCTGCCTCAGCCTCCCGAGTAGCTGAGATTACAGGCGTCCACCACCACGCCCGGCTAATTTTTTGTTTTTTTAGTAGAGACTGGGTTTTACTGTATTGGCCAGGTTGGCCTGAAACTCCTGACCTTGAGTGATCCACCCACCTGGGCCTCCCAAAGTGCTGGGATTACAGGCGTGAGCCACCGCATCCAGCTACCTGACCACTAAGTTTCTGTTCACCATTCAAAAAAATCATATCCACATACAAATTATATATATGTATATCCTTAAAATAAGAATGGAATAATATGACCACACTTTAAAATTTTATCTGTGTCACTGGTGGAAAATGTTATTTTTAATTGTTTTACAAAACTATAAAGTTTAAAAGGATGCTTTGGGGGCTTAGTTATTAGAACAAAATGTACCTCTAGTGACAAAAAGAGGTACAATGAAGGCTGGGTGCAGTGGCTCACTCCTGTAATCCCAGGACTTTGGGAAGCCGAGGCAGGTGGATCACTTGAGGTCAGGAGCTCCAGAGCAGCCTGGCCAGCATGGAGAAACTCCGTCTCCACTAAAAATACAAAAATTAGCCAGGTGTGGTGGTATGCACCTGTAATCCCAGTTACTTGGGAGGCTGAGGCAGGAGAATCGCTTGAACCCGGGAGGCAGAGGTTGCAGCGAGCCAAGACTGTGCCACTGCACTCCGGTCTGGGCAACAGAGCAAGACTCTGTCTCAAAAAAAAAAAAAAACAAAATTAAAAAAACAAAAACAATGAAATGCTTAAATGCTTTGTGCATATTGACTAAAGGATTCCTTCTAGGAATATCTCTGCCAGTTGTATTTTTTGAGGCTTGTTTGCTACATGTTTATCTAATTCTTTTTAAACATTACACTATTCCCTTGTATACATATAATACATTTTAGTCTTCTAAAACTATGTTATCTGTAGTGTTGTCCCCATTTATATTCCTAATGTAGCTAATTTTTTGCTTTTTTCCCTTTATCTGACCAGAGGTCAGAAATGACTATTTTCTGATGCTCATCTTTTTGTTCTGTTACTTTTATTTTTATTTATAAACACAGATCTTTAATTCATTCTTTTCCTCTACTTTCTTTGAGTTTACTCTTTAGTATAATTTTTTGAATTGATTACTTTTTATCTCTTCTTCTTCAAAAGACCATATCAGCTACATTTTGCAAGTTTTGATATGTGCATATATAAAATTCAGGTCTAAATATTTTGTGAATTTCATTCAAACCTCAACCATAAATTCTTGGATATTTTGACTGGTATTTTGTGACTGATTTCCAATTTTATGGTTTGTTAGTGATGTTTTTGTTTTGTCCTCAGACTTCACAAAGTTCCTATTTTTATGTGCTCTTAAGAGCTTTTTTCTTTTTCTTTTTTTTTAAATGAGACAGAGTTTCACTCTTGTTGCCCAGGCTGGAGTGCAATGGCCCAACCTTGGCTCACCACAACCTCCGCCTCCCGGGTTCAAGCAATTCTCCTGCCTCAGCCTCACAAGTAGCTGGGATTACAGGCATGTGCCACCACACCTGGCTAATTTTTGTATTTTTTTTTAGTAGAGATGGGGTTTCTCCATGTTGGTCAGGCTGGTCTCAAACTCCCAATTGCCAAGACCAGCTCGGTGGTGGAGACCCTAACCCAGCAGTGCTAGAGGAATTAGACACATACACAGAAATGTAGAGCGTGGAATGGGAAATCAGGGGTCTCACAGCCTTCAGAGCTTAGAACCTCTAACAGATTTACTCACGTATTTATTGACAGCAAGCCAGTCATAAGATTTACTAAAAGTATTCCTTATGGGAAATAAAATGATGGGCTGAAACAAAGGGATGGGTCTGGCCTAGTTATCTGCAGCAGAAACAGTCCCTAAGGCACATATCCCTCATGCTACTGTTTGTGGTTTAAGAACACCTTAAGTGGTTTTCTGCCCTGGGTGGGCCAGGTGTTCCTTGCCCTTATTCTGGTAAACCAGCAACCTTCAGCATGGACGTCATGGCCATCATGAACATGTCACAGTGCTGCAGAGATTTTGTTTATGGACAGTTTTGGGGGGACTGTTCCCAACATGTCCCCCTTTTTTGTTTTGCAAAGTGATAAAAACAAAGGTCGCTTCCTCATGGTGAGCTACTTCTCGCAGGAGTCAGGATCCGCATTTGCAGGCTATACAAAGACCAACAACACAGATTAAAAACATAATCATTATTGAAATCACAGAGTTTCCAAGTGTTTTTATCCATTTTAATGGGTTACTAGCTGCTAATCTGTCTGCAGCTCCTTCAAGCACTCCAGTTTCTGACATTCACGTCAGATGTGCCTGGGATGCTTTAAATATTTGTTCTTTTAATTTTGCAACATTCATTGACAAGTTTTTAGAGGGTCCTTCTAGATACTTTTTTATTCTTTCCCAATTTTTGATCTTATTAAGAGCTATTAATAGTTTCCACAAATCCTTATGTTTCGCTTCTACAACAGGTCATATCATTTGAGGGTGAGGTGCCACTATGCCACCATGGTTCCAGATAATAGGAACTCTTGCTGTACTTTTTACCTTTTCTACCATCTGACTGTTTGGTTTAGACCAGCTGGACATGGTGTGGCTGTGGCACGCAGACTGAGAGGTGCAATTCATGCTAAACATCACCTTAGGGGACCAATTAATAATGATTCCATAGGAATCGTTGCGCAGCATCTCTGCCTGTTCTGCAATGCAATCTTCCTAAACAAGTACGTTCATTTTTTCTGGCCAGGTTCAATTTTGTTTACAAATAGGTTTTTGAGGGCAGTATGCCTCAATTAAAGGAGCAGATTCATTATGATAAATACTGAGATAAGAAAACGTGTAACTGTGTCATAGAGAGATTACATCCAGGCATTATTGCCAACCAAGATTGAGAAATATGCCAAATAAGTATAATTGTTCGCTGTGTCAGCCCTTGTTGAAGGGATACTCACAGCAGTGGTGATCACCACTATCATAGCTACCATTCAGTTACTCATTGTGACTGGTTGTCCCGCTTTCCTCAGGTTTTCTTCCGCCATCTGTGACAGCTTCTTGCTCTGTCCCCAGGTAGGTGGGTGTGTTTGACGGGTGTTCCTTGTGACAGTTGGGGTCTTCCTCAGCATCAGTCTCAACATGGCTGCAACTGGGGGGTCCTCAGGATCCTCCCGGAATCTATTCTTTAGCATCCAGCTCATGATAAGGTTTCAGGTGTCTTAATGGTAACCAAATTGGCTGTTGATTCAGTCCTGGAGAAACACAAACATAACCTCTACCCCAAGTTATTATTTTAACTATTTCCCAACTTTTTGTTATTGGATCTCTCCACCAAATCAGTTGTTCTGCTTCTGTCTTTGCAGTTGGTTTCTGTAGATGCTGTTTAGCATCTGGCCTTTAGGCAGGCTCAAAAAATTTAAAGTTAATAATGCTAGATTCAATTGACCTCAATTACAGCTATAAGCTCTGCTTTTTGAGCTGAAGTATAGTGTGTCTGAAAAACTTTACCTTTCGATCCAGAATAAAAGGATTTACCATTACTAGACCCGTCTGCAAAAACATTCTGAGCACTTTCTTTTTTTTTTTTTTTGAGATGGAGTCTTGCTCTGTCGGCCAGGCTGGAATGCAGTGGCCGGATCTCAGCTCACTGCAAGCTCCGCTTCCCGGGTTTATGCCATTCTCCTGCCTCAGCCTCCCGAATAGCTGGGACTACAGGTGCCCGTCACCTTGCCCGGCTAGTTTTTTGTACTTTTTAGTAGAGACGGGGTTTCATCGTCTTAGCCAGGATGGTCTCAATCTCCTGACCTCGTGATCCACCCACCTCAGCCTCCCAAAGTGCTGGGATTACAGGCTTGAGCCATGGCGCCCGGCCAAGCACTTTCAATTGGTTTAAATTTAGTTGTTTTAGGGAGGATCCAATTAGTTAATTTCAAAAATGGAAACAGTTTTGTTTTAGGAAAATGATTATCAAGAATACCCACAAAGTCAGCTGCATGGGTTTGCCAAGTAAGACTATTTATAAAAGCTTGCTGTATTTGTGCCTTTGTGAGAGGGACAATAATTTTTCTAGTATCATATCCATGTAATTTAACAATCCGAGTTCTCCCATTTCCTATCGTAGTAGTGATTTGATCCAAATAAGGAGTTAGAGTCCGTGAATTAGTATGTGGAAGAAAAAGCCACTCTACAAGATCTTGCTCTTGAACAATAACACCAGTAGGTGAATGCTGAGTTGGAAAAATTAGCAAATCTAGAGTCTTCTCTGGGCCTATTCTATTTATTTGAGCTTTATGGACTTGCTTTTTGATTAGCTGCAGCCCTGCCTTAGCTTCTTTTGTTAATTGCCAAGGTCTAGTGAGACTAGTATTTCCTCTAAGAATAGAAAATAGATTACTCATGGCATAAGTAGCAATGCCTAGGGCAGGTCATATCCAATTAATGTCCCCTGGTAATTTTTGAAAGTCATTTAATGTTTTCAGTTGATTCCTATGTATGGTTACTTTCTGTGGCACAATGGTAGTGTCATTTACTAAGGTCCCCAAGTAGGAGTAAGGAGTAGTAGCCTGAATTTTATTACGAGCTATAATTAAATCAGCATGAGAAATTGAATTTTACGAGTGATCATAAGATTTGAGGCTTGAGTGGGGGCAGCACAAAGTATATCATCCATATAATGAATAATGTAACGATGTGAAAATTTTTTACAAGTAGGTTCAATTGCTTGCCCTACATAAGTCTAGCAAANGGGTTTCATCGTCTTAGCCAGGATGGTCTCAATCTCCTGACCTCGTGATCCACCCACCTCAGCCTCCCAAAGTGCTGGGATTACAGGCTTGAGCCATGGCGCCCGGCCAAGCACTTTCAATTGGTTTAAATTTAGTTGTTTTAGGGAGGATCCAATTAGTTAATTTCAAAATGGAAACAGTTTTGTTTTAGGAAAATGATTATCAAGAATACCCACAAAGTCAGCTGCATGGGTTTGCCAAGTAAGACTATTTATAAAAGCTTGCTGTATTTGTGCCTTTGTGAGAGGGACAATAATTTTCTAGTATCATATCCATGTAATTTAACAATCCGAGTTCTCCCATTTCCTATCGTAGTAGTGATTTGATCCAAATAAGGAGTTAGAGTCCGTGAATTAGTATGTGGAAGAAAAGCCACTCTACAAGATCTTGCTCTTGAACAATAACACCAGTAGGTGAATGCTGAGTTGGAAAATTAGCAAATCTAGAGTCTTCTCTGGGCCTATTCTATTTATTTGAGCTTTATGGACTTGCTTTTGATTAGCTGCAGCCCTGCCTTAGCTTCTTTTGTTAATTGCCAAGGTCTAGTGAGACTAGTATTTCCTCTAAGAATAGAAAATAGATTACTCATGGCATAAGTAGCAATGCCTAGGGCAGGTCATATCCAATTAATGTCCCCTGGTAATTTTGAAAGTCATTTAATGTTTTCAGTTGATTCCTATGTATGGTTACTTTCTGTGGCACAATGGTAGTGTCATTTACTAAGGTCCCCAAGTAGGAGTAAGGAGTAGTAGCCTGAATTTTATTACGAGCTATAATTAAATCAGCATGAGAAATTGAATTTTACGAGTGATCATAAGATTTGAGGCTTGAGTGGGGCAGCACAAAGTATATCATCCATATAATGAATAATGTAACGATGTGAAAATTTTTTACAAGTAGGTTCAATTGCTTGCCCTACATAAGTCTAGCAAATTGCTGGACTGTATAACATGCCTTGTGGCAACACTTTCCAATGCAAACACTTAGCAGGCTACAGGTTGTTTACCGCAGGAATTGTAAATGCAAACCATTCACAGTCTTGCTCAGCTAAGGGGATAGTAAAGAAACAGTCTTTTAAATCTATGACTATTAAAAGCCAATTTTTTGGAATCATAGCAGGAGAAGACAATCCTGGCTGTAATGTCACCATAGGTTGTATAACTGAATTAATGATTCTTAAATCAGTTAACTTTCTCCATTTACCTGATATTTTCTTAATTATGAAAACTGGAGAATTCCAAGAGAAAATGTTGGAGGTATGTGTCCGTTTTCTAATTATTCAGTAACTAATTCCTCTAAAGCGTCCAGTTTCTCTTTACTTAGTAGCCATTGTTCTATCCAAATTGGTTTATCTGTTAACCATTTTAAAGGTATAGGTTCTGGAGACTTAAGAGTGGCCACCATAAAAAATGATATCCTGAACCTTGGTGGGAACTTTGTCTTTCCACTTGAAGCTGTTCCTTTAAACCTTGTAATTTTTTTTCCTGGTCCCATACCAGGGACATACCCCATTTCATGCATCATATATTGACTCTGAGGGCTGTATAACTGCTCTGGAATTAGAACCTGTGCTCCCCATTGTTGTAATAAATCTCTTCCCCATAAATTTATAGGTACAGAAGTTATAACTGGTTGAATAGTCCCAGGTTGTCCATTGGGCCCTTCACAATGCAAAATATAACGACTTTGATATACTTCAGGGGCTTTACCAACTCCAACTATGTTAAATTGAGCAGGTTCAATTGGCCACACAGACGGCCAGTGCTGTAGAGAAGTGATTGAAATGTCTGCTCCAAACCTTTACATTTCTTTCCCTGAATAGTTATTTCACAGGTAGGACGTTTATCAGTAATTTGATTCACCCTGTAAGTGGCTTTGCCTTGTTTATTTGTACTTCCAAATCCTCCGTTTAATTTCACTTTTCCCCATTTCCACATATGGCACAATCAGGAGCTGTCCTATACATAGCTCTGCTGGCTCTGCTTTCCAGGGAACAGAAGTAGATATAACAATTTAAATTTCCCCATTGTAATCTGAATCAATGACTCCTGTTTGTATTTGTACTCCTTTTAAATGTAAACTAGACCTTCCAAGAAGTAATCCTATCATCCCCACTGGCAAGGGTCCACAGACCCCTGTTGGAACTTTTTGTGGGAGTTCCCCAGGCAGAAGTCTCACAGCTTTTGTGCAGCATAAATCTACTGCAGCACTACCAGCTGTGGCGGGGCACAGACATTGTACAGGGGTGAGGGAATGGCCTGAGCTGGAAATGCCCCAGTTTGGAATGGGGCCTGGGACAGGCCCCTCATGGTGTTTCCCGAATTTAAAAGGAAAAGGCTCAAACGTAGCTATAATATTTCCCCATTGATCTGGGGGGTGTATTCTAACAGGGAACTGCCAAGCCTCTAAATCACCCTCTCTTCTAACTTGCTGGATTCCTGCCTGAATAGAAGTGACAGTGGTCACTCCAGGCGCTACTTGAACAGTCACTGGGGCAACTACTTTTCACCCAGGGTCCTTCTGAAAACATCTGGAGGGTCAGGCCACTCTCTTTCTTCAAAATAAGAAGGGGGTGCAGAAGGGTAGGGATGAACCTCTTACTCCTTTGCTGCTTTAGCTTTAGCTGGCAAACAAGCCTGCTCTGTTACTTCTTCTTTTACTTTGTTATACTCTCCTTCCCCCTTATTATTAGTGTGAAAAGGTTCCAAGGTGGAATGAACCAGAGCCCACACTTGTCCCATTGTTACCCAGATGCTTCTGNAACACTTTCCAATGCAAACACTTAGCAGGCTACAGGTTGTTTACCGCAGGAATTGTAAATGCAAACCATTCACAGTCTTGCTCAGCTAAGGGGATAGTAAAGAAACAGTCTTTTAAATCTATGACTATTAAAAGCCAATTTTTTGGAATCATAGCAGGAGAAGACAATCCTGGCTGTAATGTCACCATAGGTTGTATAACTGAATTAATGATTCTTAAATCAGTTAACTTTCTCCATTTACCTGATATTTTTCTTAATTATGAAAACTGGAGAATTCCAAGAGAAAAATGTTGGAGGTATGTGTCCGTTTTCTAATTATTCAGTAACTAATTCCTCTAAAGCGTCCAGTTTCTCTTTACTTAGTAGCCATTGTTCTATCCAAATTGGTTTATCTGTTAACCATTTTAAAGGTATAGGTTCTGGAGACTTAAGAGTGGCCACCATAAAAAATGATATCCTGAACCTTGGTGGGAACTTTGTCTTTCCACTTGAAGCTGTTCCTTTAAACCTTGTAATTTTTTTTCCTGGTCCCATACCAGGGACATACCCCATTTCATGCATCATATATTGACTCTGAGGGCTGTATAACTGCTCTGGAATTAGAACCTGTGCTCCCCATTGTTGTAATAAATCTCTTCCCCATAAATTTATAGGTACAGAAGTTATAACTGGTTGAATAGTCCCAGGTTGTCCATTGGGCCCTTCACAATGCAAAATATAACGACTTTGATATACTTCAGGGGCTTTACCAACTCCAACTATGTTAAATTGAGCAGGTTCAATTGGCCACACAGACGGCCAGTGCTGTAGAGAAGTGATTGAAATGTCTGCTCCAAACCTTTACATTTCTTTCCCTGAATAGTTATTTCACAGGTAGGACGTTTATCAGTAATTTGATTCACCCTGTAAGTGGCTTTGCCTTGTTTATTTGTACTTCCAAATCCTCCGTTTAATTTCACTTTTCCCCATTTCCACATATGGCACAATCAGGAGCTGTCCTATACATAGCTCTGCTGGCTCTGCTTTCCAGGGAACAGAAGTAGATATAACAATTTAAATTTCCCCATTGTAATCTGAATCAATGACTCCTGTTTGTATTTGTACTCCTTTTAAATGTAAACTAGACCTTCCAAGAAGTAATCCTATCATCCCCACTGGCAAGGGTCCACAGACCCCTGTTGGAACTTTTGTGGGAGTTCCCCAGGCAGAAGTCTCACAGCTTTTGTGCAGCATAAATCTACTGCAGCACTACCAGCTGTGGCGGGGCACAGACATTGTACAGGGGTGAGGGAATGGCCTGAGCTGGAAATGCCCCAGTTTGGAATGGGGCCTGGGACAGGCCCCTCATGGTGTTTCCCGAATTTAAAAGGAAAAGGCTCAAACGTAGCTATAATATTTCCCCATTGATCTGGGGGGTGTATTCTAACAGGGAACTGCCAAGCCTCTAAATCACCCTCTCTTCTAACTTGCTGGATTCCTGCCTGAATAGAAGTGACAGTGGTCACTCCAGGCGCTACTTGAACAGTCACTGGGGCAACTACTTTTCACCCAGGGTCCTTCTGAAAACATCTGGAGGGTCAGGCCACTCTCTTTCTTCAAAATAAGAAGGGGTGCAGAAGGGTAGGGATGAACCTCTTACTCCTTTGCTGCTTTAGCTTTAGCTGGCAAACAAGCCTGCTCTGTTACTTCTTCTTTTACTTTGTTATACTCTCCTTCCCCCTTATTATTAGTGTGAAAAGGTTCCAAGGTGGAATGAACCAGAGCCCACACTTGTCCCATTGTTACCCAGATGCTTCTGAGCTCCCCTTCTTACTCACCACGGGAATTGCTTGGGAGTACTTGAGTGTCCTCCAGCTTAGTTCCATGTTCTTCAACCATTGCTCCAGCGACCCTTCAACCTGGGTTTGAGTCTCCACATTGGGTGCTGCTTGCCAAGACCAGCTCAGTCATGGAGACCGCAACCCAGCGGTGCTAGAGGAATTAAAGACACACACACAGAAATATAGAGTGTGGAGTGGGAAATCAGAGCTGAGAGCCTTGAACAGTGATTTACCCACATATTTATTGACAGCAAGCCAGTCATAAGATTTACTAAAAGTATTCCTTATGGGAAATAAAGGGATGGGCTGAAACAAAGGGATGGATCTGGCTAGTTATCTGCAGCAAGAACATGTCCCTAAGGCACAGATCCCTCATGCTATTGTTTGTGGTTTAAGAACACCTTAAGCAGTTTCTGCCTTGGGTGGGCCAGGTGTTCCTTGCCCTCATTCTGGTAAACCACCAACCTTCAGCTTGGGCATCATGGCCATCACGAACATGTCACAGTGCTGCAGAGATTTTGTTTATGGTCAGTTTTAGGGCCAGTTTATAGCCAGATGTGGAGGCCTGTTCCCAACACCTGACCTCAGGTGATCCGCCCTCCTTGGCCTCCCAAAGTGCTGGAATTACAGGTGTGAGCCACCGTGCCTGGCCTCTCACGAGCTTTTTGAAGAAGATAACCCACTACTTAATTTTTTCCATGCCACTCATGCCAAAATCCCTTTGTCAGTTTTAGAGCAAACATCTGTAGGTTTCCCAGAGTAGAAAGTCTACCTAACCAGAGATGATAAACATATTGAAAATCTGCCTAACCAGAGTTGCTAAAAACATTTCTCAGAAATGAAATCTCAACGTTGCAGCATCATTCATATTGGAACCACTTGATATTAGTTTCTGGTTTTCATTTTCTGTTTTAACTTGCCTGTTACCAAATAGTATGAGTCATTAGCCATCCTCCCATAATGTTTATGGTATTTAGTAGTGTTTTCAAACAAATGTGGCATCAACGTGGTAAACATTTTAATAACTAGATGATACAAAAGCAGTTTCGTGTAAGTCATTAGATGATCTACCTGCTTCAGGTATTCTGGTTACCACTCTTCTCTTTGAAGTGTTGAAGTGTTCCAAAGACAATAGTATATTCTGAGAACTTGCATAGTAATTTCCTTTTGGAAGCTAATGGTGGGGATACCAGAGCTCATATGAAAATATTCAAAGTAGACTGAGGCACTACCAGATTCTGTGTATATATTGCCACATTTGTTTAAGCAAACAGAAGGTTTGTAATCCACAGCTCACATGAAAGTATTCAAAGTAGGTTGAGGCACTACCAGATTCTGTGTATATATTGCCACATTTGTTTTTTAAGCAAACAGAAGGTTTGTAATCAGGTTACAAGCTAACCAACAGATGACCTGTTTCTGTCTTTCATTGTTATAAACCTGTACTGTCAGCTTAGATTTAGAAGTTAATCTCTCATAATAGATCAACAACTGTATTTCCACCATAGATAGAATGGTAGGCTATCCCTATGGCTTAGGGTGTTAAGGAAAGGTCAAATTCAGTATCTATTAAAAGACAACAAAAACCAAAAACTTCCGTTCCAGTTAAGTAAGGTGAACACATTATCTCCTAGTTCTCTCTCTTCATTGATTTCCCTTTCAATATATTTTAGCTAAAAGATTTTATACTCTAAGAAAAACAGTGAGGCAACATAGTAAATCTGTATAAGATATTTTATTTGGAAATTGAGTTGAGAGGCTATTCATTTTTAGACTGAGATAATAAGTAAAAGCCCCATTCATATGAGTGCCAACCTAAAGTAATAGTGGACTGCTGAGGGGCAGTGGGGGTGGTAGGGTCTGTCTGCTTGTCATTGCATTGCTAGAACCCACGTCTGCACCTGCCATTTATTTACAAAGCATTGCCAGGCTCAGGATTTAGAGTGACTGAAACAGATTCTGTCCTCTGGAGCTTAGGGGGCCTCTATGTAACCTGTTACCAAGTTTGGTTTTAGTCACATTGGCAATAGATTTTTCAAAAAGCTAACCAGCAGTAAGAACATCCAGTGCTCACTAGAATTTTTCAAAATAAAGGCAACTTTCACCATTCAGAGTTCTGTGGTTTGCTCTTGGAATGTTTGAGGAATACCACAAATCCTTGCTTAATGACAGAGTCATAAAAATCACATCATGAATAGCATCTCTAATTTGTGCCCAACCACACACAAACACTAACATATAATTACAGTTCGGATCATTCATGTCAGACAATGGTCACAAGCTGGTCTTTCTTCACCAGTAACTTTCAGAATAAAGCATACACATGTTTTCCTTCTCTTGAAGACCACTAAAGCATATCCTTTGAGAGCACCTAGAGTGTTGCATAAGTACTTTTTGCTTTTAAGATAAAAATAATCAAAATACGGGAGTCAGTTTTGTAAAAATAAGTTATGGTTCCAATTGCTCAGTGTTTAAAAGCAAGAAAGGAAGCAAGCAAACGAACAAAAAACCCAAACAACAAAAAACCTTTTCTATTGAGTAAGAAAAATCTATGGGCTCTGGGAGGAAGTTGGAGTCCTTAGTGGCTCAGGCTCAGGGTTATCAAGAATTGTCCTCTGGCTTGAGGGATAGTTTAGTCTTAAAGAGTAGCACAGGCCTTGGCTCCAACAAACCTCTATAAACTGAAGTCTGCTACACCCACGCCCCCATGGCCTCTTGTGTTTGCTCCTTCATCACCAGCCTTCTTCTCGGGTCACCCACTCATTCATACGGCTTAAAGATCTCAGACAAAGAGCAATTGGTGATATCTTCAACAATAACCTCATCTTGTGGGCCAACAGAGAAAACATTCACAGCGTTCCTTGAAGGTGTTGACATGATGCAAATTCTTTATTTGCATCATGTCAAATAACATTCAAGCATATCATTCAGTGTTGCAATAAGACAAGCTCCTTTCAGAGATGCTGGGAAAGCTGGCTTTTGCCTCCAAATATTGCTCCCTAATTTGGCTCCTTCTATACATTTCCACTAAAAGCCTTGCCCGGAGCAAGAAGGAAGCTTACCCAGTCCACCCCCCCATTGCCCCTGGCTCCTCTTCCCCTTTCCAATGCTAGCAGTAGGGCAAGAGGGAGGTTTATTTTCAACGTGAAACTTAACTGTATATTTGATTCCTTTTACCAAAGCCTGCATTAAGGCTAGGCATTAAAAAACATACATACCCACAAACTGTTGAGATAGTGAGCATTGTTTTAAGCTATTCATCTCTTTGTCAAAAAATATATATAGCCTGAAACCATCACTAAAGTAGCAGATTCTACTTTTTTTAATTTGACTTTTCCAAATTCTGTTGGTCTCACACTTCAAGTTCATTTGTGCCACATGTGCATAAACTAACCTACCTTCTCAATATTTTGCAATTTGTGAAAAAATAAAGCCTGTTGCAGGCATGAACAAAGTGGCAGGGAGGTTCCGGCCTGAGCATCTGGAATCCTATTGTGGTGGAGACTCCTAAAGTGTCGGTAGGAATCACACTCCTTTTCTTCCATTTAATAACAGACCCAATTCCCTCTCTACCTCTCTCTATTCACTGGCTACATGGCTGCCTAGTTAGGGACTATCTTTAGCTAGCTGTGTTCATGTAACTCAGTTTTGGCCAATACGATGTAAGTGGAAGTAAAAGTGATGCATATAACTGAAAAGGCTTGCTCTGGACTTCTTCACCATCCTCTCCCTCATCTGGCTGGGGGGAATCAGTACGAGGACAGAGCCAACTGACCTGCCTGAAACTCTTTACCTTGTGGATCTGCTCACCTTTGAGCTGAATTTGAGAAAAAACGAACTTCTACTCCTTGTTTTAGACACCAGGGTTTTGTATCTTTTCCTTACAGCAGCTTGCTCTATACTTTAACCAGTATAGCAAGAAATGTATTATTTCCTGACAAACACTACCAAGAATTTCCCCCTACCCACTAAACGACTTTGATTGATTAAGACAACTTAAAAGCCAAATTAATGGAATTAAGTAACATTTATTTTACATAAAACAATTTCCAGAGAATACATTTAAAAGCCATCTAGATACTGATTTTTTAGCATTACAAAAAATTGAGAGGCACAATTGAAGTATTCAAATAAATTGTGAGGGGTGGAGGCGGGGACTACGCTCACTATCTATGTTGTTCCTTAGTCACTTAAAGGCTCCGCGTGCAAGAGTCTTTACATGAGGCAGTAGTGCACTTTCATTTAGTAGGAATAAATCACATAAAATATATACTTTTATACAGAAAGTGTTATTGTGTTGTCATTTTCAATTACTTATAAAAAGTTCATTTGAATTGCACAAAAGTTCTCTTTAAAATTGATAACTCCCAGAAGACAGGGCTTAAAACTGTCTAAATAATTCATTACAAACAATTAGGTTTCCATTTATCCATAGATTAAAAAAAAACTATGAAGAATTACATTACTCAAGTGGGACATTTAAAATGTTTTCATAGGAAAATAGGTTTACATGTTTGTCCCTAGTCAGCTAAATTCCCCACCCCGCAACTTTAAAACAGATCACACGATGTCCAAAGTTTTAAATCACAGCACCTATACCATAGTACAGTGTGGATATGTTTCCATTAATTCATTTTATATCTCATTCTATTATAGTATCAGATTAGCAAAAAGGCACCTGGGTACATTCTTCAGAACAGTTTTGGTCATTAAAAAAAAATTACACATTTATAAGCAGTGATTTCAATCATGTTTAAAAACAAAAATATTAAACAAATTCATTTCCTAATCCAGATGGTACAGAATCCATGACACTTCTGCAGGCACTTCACTTTCCATAGAATTTCTTGTTCAGCAGGTATATGAGAAGGTTTACATTCACTTTAACCTTATCAAACATTTTCATTACAGCTACTCCTTCATATTGCATCTGAAGTAAATCCTGAAATTGTAAAAAGCATCATTAAATCTCAACTTTGATATTTTGTGCATTAAAAAAAACATATTAGATGAATTTGTCGACAAAAGTCAGATTCAATTGACCTAATCACCCAGGTGGGGTCTAACTATGTTGCCCAGGTTGGTCTCAAACTCCTGGCTTAAGCTATCTTCCCACCTCAGCCTCCTGAGTAGCCAGGACTACAGGCGCATACCATAGCAACAGGCCACAGATGGGGGTTCTAAAACTTAAGTGTACATCACAATCATCTGGTTAAAACACAGGCTAAAACACAGGCTGTATGGGCTCCTCCCACAGGAATTTCTTATTTTGTAGCTCTCTGGTGGGGCCCATTAATTTGCATTTTAATAAATTCCCAACTGATTGTGACTTAGATGAAAGAAAATAGTTTTTTAGAATTGATAAGGGCTGTATGAAAGAAAATGATCATTAAGTTAATGTCAGGTATATAATTATAATTTCATTTTTAATTGAAAATGTCAAAACACAAAGTTTTGGCTAGATGCATATTCTTTAGAAAGCAGTGTTTTCTGGCTGGGTGTGGTGGCTCATTCCTGTAATCCCAGCAGTTTGAGAGGCTGAGGCAGGTGGATTACTTCAGGTCAGGAGAGTGAGACCAGCCTGGCCAACATGGTGAAACCCCATCTCTACTAAAAATACAAAAATTAGCTGGGTGTGGTGGTACACACTTGTAATCCCAGCTACTCAGGAGGCTGAGGCAGGAAAATCACTTGAACTGAGTAGGCAGAGACTGCAGTGAGCCGAGACTGCACCACTGCACTCCAGCCTTGGTGATAAAGACTGTCTCAAAAAAACCCAAAAACAAAAACACAGAAAGCAGTGTTTTCTAAAGTGAAGTGAACAAGACAATTCAGTGGGGAGGCAAAAGAATATTAGAATTCCTATTTCTATTTACTTTTTCTCATTTTTTGACCTTTTTGTATATATTTTATACAGCACGTTTTAGAGTCCAATAGCAGAAGCATGTATACTTTACAAATAACTATGTATGGAGAGAAGTGCTCATACTATTTCCTGATGAAGTGACCAAAGTTTGGAGACCATTGTACAAAGCAGTGGTCTGTACTTCTTGATCTAGGCTACTTCTGTTTCTGTACTGAGAACAAGCCCTTATTCTTAAGTCGAACTATCATTCCGTTTTTCACTGTCAGCATATAAACAAAGGAAATCAACTCTCTTATTAAAATAAGTAACTGGGTCACACCAGCCATATGCATGAAAGTAAGCCGTAACATTTCATAGTCACACAGGTACAGGAAACCTTTCCCAGTGGAACGTGTAATTCCTGAGCTGTCCTGGCCCAATAGCTAGGTCTTATTTTCTTGTTTCTAGCAAGGTCAATTGTAGAAGTTGGAGTCATCTTTGAGAGAACTTTGACTCTTGCCAGCTTCCTCCTCCACTTCCTCAATTACCTCTAACTTCACTCAAGTAAACTCCTACATTATTCAGATATGCTTCTAGAACTAAAATTCTATAGGGAATTGAAGTCCTTTCATCAATAATTCTTTTAGCTATTTAGAGTGTAGAGGAGATTCACTTTTCCTTTGGGAAATGCAACATCTGTTAAAGTCTACTGGAAAAGAATTAAACCAATAGAGTTAGATTGAAAAGGTATGGCACATGTAGGGGAAGTAGCTGGGTCCCCAAAGTAGGGAGCAGAGAAAACATGGCTTGACTCATGACTTGAAAAGCAGACTTTAGTTTTAGCTCTGCCATTTGCTATCTTAAGACCTTGCAACATGACACAACTTCTCTGAAGTTCTGTTTCCTTGTGTGTAAATTGGGGATAACACTGCCAATTTCACAAGGGTGCTACTGGGAATGAGATATGAGATTAAGGTATATGCAAACCCTTTGTAAGCTACTCGTCTTGCAGGATCAACTGGAATCCTATGAGACAGGCAGCAGACTAGAGTGATGAAGAACTTGGATCCCAGCTACCTCTTCCATAATTAGCTCTCTGAACCTCAGTTCTTCATCTAGGAGAGGAAGAAGGCCCACCCTGCAGTCCCTGATAAATACCTGACATTATTTTTATAAGCAGAACATATATCACATAAGTCATATCCTCCTGTTACCTATATGACCTATAGTTATAGGATATAATTCTATCCTACGGTTTTCTTTAGGAACTGAAGGGAGAATGGGCTGAAGATAACCAAGAGACATAGAGCTGTAATGTTAGAAGTGACTTTCTTTAGTCCTTTCAAACTTTGGTCCTGTTCCCGGTCCTTTATTCACAGTAAAGACCTGGCCATCACATTTCTCTTTGGCAAGTTACACATTCATGCAATTGACTGAAAGCTGCATATATAAATAGAAGTCAGCCTTTACATCTGACAGCTATCAAATGCAGGGCTGGCTCCGTAGGTATGCAATCTGTGCAGCTGCACAGGGTCCCATGCCCAGGGTTTTATTCTCTTCTGTCATCTCCTAAAATCCTTAACAATTATAAAAACAGGGTGCTGCATTTTTATTTTGCTCTGAGCCTTGCTAATGATGTAGCCAGTTCTGATTATGTGCTACTGATTTTAAAAACCCAAGACATATTGGTCACCTGCATATAGCTAAGGATTAACATTTCACAATCCATTATGTGTATAAATGAATAGTATGAACAGCTAATCTTACTGTATACAGAATCCTTAACAAAGGAACAAGTGAAGCTTGGTTTTTGTACCAGTACTCAAAGGAAGTCTCATGGAATTATTGCTTTCTCTCTAAACACAATAAAAGGTGTCTCCTGGTCACTTGTGACTTATTGGTTCAGTTGACATTGACTGGCCCTGGATCATTTCCTTCTTGGCAATCACATATGTCTTTTGCTATTTCTACAGAGGAATCACTAACCAAAGGGTATCACCACAAGCACCTTCTTTTCTCTTCCTGTATTTATCTATTACACAAAGTAACTGAAGACCCTAATTAGCTAAATTGTTAAATGGATACATTTAGTGACATTTAAAGTAAGTTAGAAAACAATATTGTTTACTTAAAAATACTTTCCATAATTACATAACAGCTTTCATCTTATCTTCAAATTCTAATTTACTCCATTATCAAATCCATTCAGCTCCTGTTTTCTTTTCTTTTTTTTTTTTTTTTGAGACGGAGTCTCGCTCTGTCGCCCAGGCTGGAGTGCTGTGGCCGGATCTCAGCTCACTGCAAGCTCCGCCTCCCGGGCTCACGCCATTCTCCTGCCTCAGCCTCCCGAGTAGCTGGGACTACAGGCGCCGCCACCTCGCCCGGCTAGTTTTTTGTAGTTTTAGTAGAGATGGGGTTTCACCGTGTTAGCCAGGATGGTCTCGATCTCCTGACCTCGTGATCCGCCCGCCTCGGCCTCCCAAAGTGCTGGGATTACAGGCTTGAGCCACCGAACCCGGCCCTGTTTTTCTTTTTAAACTTACAAGGGCTGCCAGAAAAGAAGGGCTCTGGCACAGACTCCCATGATGGGGAGGTAATTCCAGTGCATGCAGCCATGGGCTGCACAGACAGTGAGGCCAGAATTCACATCACTCTCAGGATCTGAGTGAGATGATTCATGTAAACATATGCAAAATACCTGGAAACCATTTTGTAAGTAGTTTGGGGCCCAGGTAAAAGATGTTATTTCCATGTAAAAGTGTTAGATCAAAAAAGAAAATTCAATTACCTCTTTAAACTGATTTTGTGCTAAGGATTAAGAAGTTGGGGTAGATGAACATTTGTTTGCACTGCCCTCTTAACTTTTTTTTTTTTTTTGGCGCACAGAAACTGGATTTCTCAGTTTTCATTTGTGTGTATGTGGCTTTTATGATAAAATAATTTATATTGCAAACATCATTTTTCTATTTATAGATATCTGTTTTGCATAATGCCTTTCATTTCTGTGATCACAAACATTTGGCAAATAGAGTTAATAAACTGATGTAAAAACTATTTTAGAGGCCAGGTGTGGTGGCTGATGCCTGTAATCCCAGCACTTTTGGAGGCTGAGGCTGGCAGATCACTTGAGCCCAGGAGTCTAAGACCAGCCTGGGCAACATGGCAGAACCCCGTCTCTACAAAAAATACAGACATTAGCCAGATGTGGTGGTGTGCACCTGTAGGCCCAGCTACTTGAGAGACTGAAGCAGGAGGATCGCTTGAGCCCAGGAGGTTGAGGCTGCAGTGAACCATGATTGCGCCACAGAGTTCCAGCCTGGGTGACAGAGCAAGACCCTTTCTCAATGCCCCCCCTCCCCCCACAAATAAGAAAACCCATTCTAGGAAAGAGGGAGAAATGAGATCATGAAAGTTCCAGTCCTGGGCATACATAGTCTTAGAAAGAAATGCAAGTTTCCAATAAAAGGAAAATTTATAGCATTTATTTAATAGCTCTGAATACTTTTAAATTATATTCTGTTGTCTAAGCTTTAAAATGGAAACATGGGCCGGGCACAGTGGCTCAAGCCTGTAATCCCAGCACTTTGGGAGGCCGAGATGGGCGGATCATGAGGTCAGGAGATCGAGACCATCGTGGCTAACACGGTGAAACCCCATCTCTACTAAAAAATACAAGAAAAAAAAAACTAGCCAGGCAAGGCGTTGGGCGCCTGTAGTCCCAGCTACTTGGGAGGCTGAGGCAGGAGAATGGCGTAAACCCGGGAGGCGGAGCTTGCAGTGAGCTGAGATCCGGCCACTGCACTCCAGCCTGGGTGACAGAGCGAGACTCCGTCTCAAAATAAATAAATAAATAAATTAATTAAAATGGAAACATGGCTTAGAGAAACTGACTGCTATAGTTTGCCAGCTAGAAGCATATTAATTTCCAATTATTTGAAAAGTCACAGCTTTTAAAAATCATCAACACTTAACAAATATTGGCAAAGAAAGCTGGCACTGGTTTTCTGTTAAACTTTATTGTTGTCATGGAGAGTAAGAGCCAGGGTAGCAATGTATGATCCACATATAAAATTTATCATCAATGTGCAGAAATTCCAGCAGCTTACCTGAATATTGAGTTGCACCTTTTCCATCTCAACACCAAGGAATTTTGATCTTACATCGAAAATGCCTACATCTTCAGTAGCTATGATATCAAATGTAACATTCTTAAACCTGTGAAGAAGGGAACATTCATACATGTGAAGTTACAAATACAGATGTGCTTAAAGCTGCAACAAACTAATGGAATCTCAAATAATCATTTTTAAAGAATGGCTTGTTGAGAAAATCCTAAGGAAGTCACCAAAAACCTCACATCATCTTTCCCCCAATTCTGCTTTCCAAACACTAAGTTTGATGGCTATTGTCAAGATCTGTAGCTCACAGAGTTCTGACATAGGTGGTTTATTACAGAAGAAATAGAAGATATCATCCTTGCTCTTCAAGAGCATAAAATATAGTTGGAAATATGTGAGTCACAGAACATGAACATTACTGACCTATAGCCAATTGAGTACTTCAGATGATAACTTTTACAGAAACTTTAGGCCAGGCGCGGTCGCCTGTAATCCCAGCACTTTCGGAGGCTGAGGTGGGGCGGATCGCCTGGTCAACATGGTGAAATCCCGTCTCTACTAAAAACACAAAAATTAGCTGGGCGTGGTGGCACGTGCCTGTAATCCCAGCTACTTGAGAGGCTGAGGCAGGAGAATCACTTGAACCTGGGAGGTGGAGGTTGCAGTGAGCCAAGATCGTGCCACTGCACTCCAGCCTGGGCAGCAGAGTGAGACTCCATCTCAAAAAAAAAAAAAAAAAAAAGAAACTTCAAAAGAGGAAGAAGCTTCTCTTCTGAGTTGGTGTTGTCAGGAGGTTTTATGGGATAAACAGAAGCCAGGCTTTGAATACAGGCAGGAGTTAAAGAAGAGACAAATGCCAGTGAGTCTGGCTTCCCTTGAGATTTTAGGACAAGAGAGTGATGGAACAATGGGCTCATGACCCCTTTAAAATGAGGCAGCACCTCGTGCCTGATGTGGGGCTGTGAAGGAGGGTTTGTTTTCTCCACCACACTGAATACACACACTCATAGCATGCTTTGGAAATGGCTCTGATCCAGGGGTTGGCACAGCCTATTTTAAATGAGAAAGGTGCTATTTTGCAATGGTAGATAATTCATCCATCAAGACCAAAAGATAGCCTTTTACTCTCATTGCTATGACTCAGTTCTGGAGGTTCACCAACCCAAACATATTGCACAAGCCACGGGAAAGACAACCACTGAACACACTACATATGACTGATAGCACCAGATGCTGAGGCCAAGGGAAGAGTAGCCATGACAATTCGTGTATTCTTCCCTTGTCACCCATCAGTAATCAAGGTTAGGCCTTGCTAGACCAAATGGAGCTCTCTCCAAGGCCACAAGAAATCAAACGGCATGCGTGTTCTATGCAGATTCCAGGTCACACTTACTGGTTTGTTTGAAGATCATCTATATCTAGCAGGACACCTTTCTCGTGCAGCTTTGCCGCAGTGTACTTCACTGGCTTTGCTCTCTTCGTCCCTTTGGGTTCTCCTTTCCCATCCAGTTTAATTGATCTCCGAGTATTTCTGACAAAATAAGAACAGACCATTTGTGGTTATGATGGCAAATGCAGAGGCTTCTGGTAGTGCAACTACCATACCCAGAATGACATCGCTGTTCATACCTGGCCCTCAGACACTGGATAGACACCTTTTTATTTTGTGATGGTAGGTAATTTCATCCATAGAGTAAAACTTCACTACTAAACTGTTTGAGGGGAAAGGGATTTCCCAAGTGACTGAAGTTTACATGACAGACTAACATTTTTCATATAACTTACACTCTATTTTCTCAGGTATATTGAACCACGTGGCTATCTTTAGTCATTTCAGAAGTAGCTTTGGTGCAATAACATGAACTGTGTGGTCCTACATAAAGATATCACCAGGACTGTTTTAATCTATTTAACAAACACCATGTGGCCAGCATTGTTCTAAGTGCCTTATAAATATTACCTCACATTTCCAAAATTAACATTTCCATGTACTTTTAAATTAATAAATTCCTTTGCTATATACTATATCATGTAGCTCTCATAACCATACTTGTGAGTCTGGTACTGTTTGTTTTTTGTGGGGAGGTTTTTTTTTTTGAGATGGAGTCTTGCTCTGTTGCCCAGGCTGGAGTGCGGTGGCATGATCTTGGCTCACTGCAGCCTCTGCCTCCTGGGTTCAAGTGATTCTCCTGCCTCAACCTCCAGTTGGGATTACAGGCACATGCCACCACATCTGGCTAATTTTTGTATTTTTAGTAGAGAAGGAGTTTCGCCATGTCAGCCAAGCTGGTGAGGGTGGTACTCTTAATTCTACCTTAAAGATGAGAAAACTGAGGCTCAAAGTTCACTGAACTGGGCTCAAGATCACACAATGTAAGAGAGAATCAGAACCCAAATCCAATTCGCCCAACTGTGGATCTTGTGTGAAATGCCTTAAAGTAAATCACTAACAATCTCTTTTCTACTGAAAATAAGCTTGACCAACTTCTTCCTTGCATGTATATGTATATATTCTTCCTTCCTATATTTAGTGTATAGTGTATATACACTATACACTATATAATGTATATATTTATGTAATTGTAAATGAATATGCACACTATGTATAGTGTGTGTATATACATATTTAGTGTATTTTTTTGTGTGTGTATATATATAGAGAGAGAGAGAGGGAGAGAGAAAAAGAGAGAGAGAGAGAGAGAAAGAGAAACAGAGAGAAGCCCGAAGCAAACGAACTAAAATTCAGGACTAGTGGGTGTCAAATCAATAAGGTTTAAATGTGGCTACATCCCTTTATCAAATCTTCTGTGATTTCAGCAATCCAACTTCTGAGTGTTTATTCCAAGATGTGAAATCAGTTTGTTAAAGAAATGTCTGCACTCCCATGTTCACTGCAGCACTACTCACACAACAGCCAAGTTATGAAATCAACCTAAGACTCTACTCACAGATGAACAGGTAAAGAAAATGTGGTACATACACACACAGGGGAATACTATTCAGCCCTAAGAGAAAGAAATTCTGTCATTTGGGGCAATGTGGACAGAATTAGAGGACACTATGAAAAGTGAAATAGGCCAGGCACAGAAAGGCAAGTACCACATATTCTCACTTACATGTGGAATCTAAAAAAGTTGAACTCATAGAAGCAGAACAGAATGGTGGTTACAGAGGCTGGAGGGTGGGGGAAATGGGGAAATGATGGTCAAAGGATATGAACTCTCAGGTGGAATCAGTTTTTTTGAAATCTATCGCACAGTGTGGTGAATATAGCTAATAATAGTGTATTGTACATTTAAAAACTGCTAGGAGCAAATTTCAAGTGTTCTCATCACAAAAACTAAGTATTTGAGGTGCTGCATATGTGAATTAATTATTTCATATTGTAATAACAAATTATAACATCATCTTGTACCTCATGAATACATAAAATTATAGTCAATTTGCAACAAAATTTAAAAGATCTATGATTTTAAATGCAACAGATTTTCCATACAGCACCATTTCCTCCTGCCAATTGGATGACAAGGATTATATAAAAATATTGCACTACATATTTAAATGGGTAATTAAAATTTAACTAGCATTGATCATAGTCTAGTGATAAGAATAATTACTAAGCAAAGGATATTCATTAAAAATGGCTATACTGTATATAAACACCTATAATACTTATGCTAATGGATAATAGACAGCTACCAAATTTTGCCAGTTGTGTCAATAATAATTTTTTAAAACCATTAAGCAATTTAAAAACATTCAGCTACTCTGTGCAATTAGTAAACATCGGCATTATCTAACATTATCAATTATATAAAATATAGTCCAAAAACAAGAGATTTTAAAACAATAGTATTTTAAAAAATCTTTGACTAAAAAAGACAAAAGGAACAATGAAAGTGCTTCCCCAACTACTAATGCTATTTGTTCAATATGCAACAGGTAAGTCACTTTAGTTCTAGTGCTGGTGGGGAATTGAAAAGCTTCTATTTGCTCCTGACTTCTTAGTTCACAGTGGCAAATAATAAAACTGAGACTCCAGTTTTCAGTTATAAGACAGAGCAAAAAGTTTTCTTCCATACCCAACCCAAATGCGTAGAAATGCAGAACTGACATCTCATATAAATCATGACATTACGAATGAACATGACATGATTTTAACTTACTTTCTTTTTAAGTTGTCTAAACAAGTCTTTATGTAGGTGTCATAATAATTGATTTGCTCTTCATAAAATGCTGCCTTCTTGTTAAGTGCATTCAGGGTCTGCTGAAGTTTTGCCAATTCAGCTTTTCGAAGCTTACGATAGATTCTTTGATTTCGAATATCCTAAAACAACAAGTAAGGGCTATCATATTTAAGCAGAAGCTTGCTTTATGATATTGCCAATTTGGGACAAGAAGAATATCAAACAGTAGTAAGTCACTATTTGTAACTTGACTTGTAGCTTATTTCAGGCACCTTATTTTACTCTCAACATCACAGGGTTCCCATCCCTTTTTACTTCAGAACGGGAAAGTGTACATATTTCACTTTAAGAGGCTTGTTAACATTAATTTTTTTCTTGATGGAAAGGCAAATAAGTTATTTTAGAATAACCACTATTTAGTTTAAGGAAAAATTGTGTTTTAAAAGGGGCACAAAGCAGCAGAAATGCAATTTCTTCAGACTTTTTTTTTTTTTAGATGGAGTCTTACTCTGTCACCCAGGCTGGAGTACAGTAGCCTGATCTCTGCAACCTATGCCCCTGGGTTCAAGTGATTCTCCTGCCTCAGCCTCCTGTGCAGCTGGGGCTGCAGGCCTGTGCCACTATACCTGATTAATTTTTGTATTTTTAGTAGAGACAGGGTTTCACCATGTTGGCCAGGCTGGTCTTGAACTCCTGACTTCAAGTGATCTGCCTACCTTGGCCTCCCAAAGTGCTGGAATTACAGGCATGAGCCATTGTGCCTGGCCTCTTCACACTATTTTGAATATTCCTCTTTGAATAGTACTTTAAACTAAAAAGGTTTACATTTAATTGTTAAATTGATTTTAAAATAAGAAAAGAACAAACTTTTCATCTGACAAATATTTCTCAAGGTTTGAAAAAACAACACTAGCCTGTCAAGACTGAGTGAAAAGATTCAACATTGATAAGTATTACTTGGCTTTAAATAGAATTCCTAGAACATTAAGTTGCATAAGCTGCTTATAGCTTACAAGAGCTATGCTAAATTTAAACTTGCAGATATACGTTTTTTTGGTAATTCTAATTGGTAAGTTATGAAAGTGTTTGACTTAAGAAAATGATGCCTGTTTAATATTGTTTTTCTTTTGTAGACAA
Organism: Rhinopithecus bieti; assembly: GCF_001698545.2. NCBI lineage: Eukaryota > Metazoa > Chordata > Mammalia > Primates > Cercopithecidae > Rhinopithecus > Rhinopithecus bieti. Next base: position 1,739,952 of record NW_016813589.1, on the reverse strand, counting down.
ATTAAAAACCATTCCCCTAGGAATTTAAAGAAATACCTACATACACATACACTCCCCCCACAACTTCCCCATGCCCTTAGGTAAAAATTCTTCATAAATAGAATATTAGAATAGAATATTCTTCGTTAAATAGAATTCTTCATTAAATAGAAATTCTTCATATAATAGAATATTCATTAAATAGAATATCATGTCTTCATGATAGCCTTTTTCTTTTTTAAAGCAAAAGCATGTATTTATCTACCCCATATTCCCAAATAGAAATATTTCTACCCCAAAACTAAAGAAAGAAATGCTATTTCCCTTGAGTCACTTGGGCTAGAATGAATAAGCCTACTGCCAGAATTGAACACAACTTTCTATCAAAGAACAAAGCTGGGCGCATTTCCCTCCCAGAACATGAGAAAATTTATTATTTTTTTTCTGGTCATTTAACTGCCTTTAACCTCTAGATCCATATTAATTTGCATGTTTGAATAAAAAGAATGAAATATCCTTCTAACTCAAATATATACTTCCTTATCCTTGACAAACAGATCTCAGACACTTCCTGTGATGTGTCATTGCACTAAGTTGAGATGCTTTGCTCAGGAAGTTTCTCAAGTGTAAAAATACGGGATAAGAAAACAGAAACTAATCTTCAAGTCTGAACTGCATTTAGGCTAAATAGCTTAAAAACAAATGATCAGAGACACAGAGTTCATCTCAATGGCAGGTTCTAAGAGCAACTGAGCTATATGACAACTAGCATCTCAGGAGAAAACTCTTCCAAATAATGTTATTTTTAAAACTAGCTTAAAGATATAGACCAAACTTGTCAAGTACATTTTTTAGTATTTATTTCTGGTCTGTTTCAACTCTCCTAATGACTTCAAAGTGTTGTGATTATTTTCTCTTAAAAGTCATCAACTGCTTGGGAGGCCGAGGCGGGCAGATCACCAGGTCAGGATTTCGAGACCACCCTGGCCAGCATGATGGAACCCTGTCTCTACTGAAAATACAAAAATTAGCCAGGCGAGGTGGTGCGCGCCTGTAGTCCCAGCTATTTCGGAGACTGAGGTAGGAGAATCGCTTGAACCTGGGAGGCAGAGGTTGTAGAGAGCTGAGATCACGCCACTGCACTCCAGCCTGGGCAGCAGAGTGAGACTCCACCTCAAAAAAAAAAAAAAAAAAGTCATCAACTGCTTTGAAACCTTGAAAAATCTGTAACATTGAAGAGTGCAGTAACCACAGCATATGCAACCATGAATCCCTACTGCCACCTCACAGAGTGCCCAGCACTTGACTGGTGATTAGCAAATGTCTGCTAAGCGAAGAAGAAAGAATACTGTTTCCAAAAACCTTGGCAATCTCATTGAGAATGTCTTGGTATTTATTTTTGGATGACACGTGTGCAGTCTGTTCCAATGTCCGAAGATTCCTCTGGATTTTCCTCTTCTTCTGCTCAAGAGGCAGCTGTGCATCTTCAATCATAGATTGGCTATGCTTCATTTCTTCTGGAGTCCTGGAATCTATCATTGCACGGCTCACCATGTCCGTGGCATGGTCTGCCTCCTGAAAAGAGAATATCAAGATGCTGATTTTTCTCTGATCCCCTAATTTCACAGTTCATAAGCTACACAATGCAAGTCAATGTCAAAATGAAAGTAGTCCTCCAGCCAAAGTTCAAAGACTAGAACCAGAACATGTTCTTCCTGAGATTTAAAGTTTGAAAGGAATTACTTCATCTTTTTGATAGCAAGCCTTATTTGGGAACAATTATCAATAGCTGCTTTATTCTCAAGGTGGCAAATCACCATAGTAATGGACATATTTTAATGGGTAACTGCTACTTTGTAATTCCCCAGATGGAAGGATTTCGATTCCTGGACAGTCTAGCCGAGGAAACTAAAACTAGATTATCTATTGAAATGTGGCCATGAGAACCCTGAATGTTCAGAACCCAGCTAAACTCTCACACATCAGCCATGTTTATGGAGAGTCCTAAACTAAACCAACAGAGGCACTCAGAGAGCTTTATTCTTATAAGGGAATCACAAACCAGCAACTCTGAAAAACCTGCAAAGTTTCTTTGAGCCAAAGGGAATAAGATAGCACATCATAAATTCCCAAACAAATAATTAGTAAATGAATGAATGAATGAATACTCTTTGGATAGTCTGTAAAAGGAAACAGTAATAAAAAGAGACTATTGGTCTTCCCATTTCATTGTACGAGACAATTGACTGACCCAATAGATGAAGTCTAAGGAAACGACTGTTAGGCACAGTAATGTCAGACATAGGACAGGTAGGTCAACATTATTGACACAGGAACATTATTACCAGGTTAGCAGTAAATAACAAAAGCAGCAGCCAACATTGTTGAGCACTTAATATACGCCAGATACGAATGTACCCATTTAACATGTTTTAACTCAATCCTGGCTGTGAACTGGGTATTATTATTAATCCCATTTTACAGTTGAGGAAACTGTGGCACAGCAATGCTTCTAAGTGCACAGAGTTACACACCTAGGAGGTGCAGAGGTATACTTGATCTCAGAAGTCTGTGTTCTTAGTCACTTATTCATGACACATTTAGGGGAAAATGAAAAAGTAAAAGTCTTTTATACTAACCTAGTGTAATATTTTACTCACATTGTTGAAAACATGTTCACACATTAAAAAACGTGATTTGAAGTTTAGTTTTACATTTTTTATTAAAAATTTTTAAAAGTTAGAGATGGGGGTCTCACTGTGTTGTCCAGGCTGGTGTTGAACTCCTGGGCTCAAGCGATCTATACATCTCAGCCTTCCAAAGTACTGGGATTATAGACATGAGCCACCATGCCCAGCCTTTTATATTTTTTAAATTAAAAACCATTACAAGGATTCCTTGGCAATCAATTAAATTAAGAATGATCCAGGAAAATTATGTATATAGCTCTGCTAAGAAGTAGTTAATTAAATAATTAACTTTTGTTTAGGGAGTGGCAATTATTGGTACTAAAATAACAACCTTAAATTTATTTTAGAATGAACAATGACAGATTTTCAAAGATGTTAATAAAAAGCTAAATGCAAGATTGTTGTGAAACCTTACTTATGCTAACATAATGATGCTTTGACCCAGTGGACTCAATAGTTGCTTCTGAAGCATTTGGAAAACATCTTTAACATGTGAGATGCTTATTTGTTTCAAGTTAGTAAATACATAACATGGGAAAGGTATTTTTCAATATCTTGTCAGCTAGAACTCTCTCAACTGACTTACTTGCCCATCTACTGTGTGATAAATACTATGATGAACATTTCCAGGCTTTGAAAAACCCAGAACTATCATCCTAGGTTAAGACAAAAGTATATCCGGCATGAATTTGGCGCTGTATTTTCTATTTCATTCCCATTGATACTTCATACAGGTTTATATATGGCTGAACTCAGTCCACTAGAGTAATAGATAAAATTCCTTACTTCCGGACCATGTCAGATACAGTTTCTCTGAGATAATAAACATTTGGCATAAAGATTTACTAAGAAAATCAACTCCTATTATTATTTTACACTTAAAGCCAAATTACCTGTTGCGCAGTTGCTGGTGTCTCTAAGATTTCTGTCAATGTGTTCCCTGGCTGGTTCCGGATCACATCAATTATCAGCTTCTTGGTCCTTAACAAAACAGAGAAAGAGACAAGACTTTGAGACTGTAGTCCTTATGCACAAAAATCTGTTTCTCCTAAGAGAGTGCACAAACACATACAATACTGAAGCTTCAAAGATAATACCTTACAATAAAACATTCTTGCAGATATTCACCAGGTCTGCGGTAAGACTCTTGAAAATTTATGAATGCTTGATAATCAAAGTCTGGGCTTTATGTGTTTGATGTTGTAGGATTATACTGTCAGTAACATGGGCACAAGTGTATCACAAGATTTCCTCTCTAAATACCTTTCCTTCTTTTTTAGACCGAGACTACTTTTTGATGGGCAGGGGAACAAGTGCTGCTGATATGGCCTGCTACTGCAGAGTGCAGGAATGATATCTAATATTCTCCTTTCCTGACTTTAATAGCACCTAGACTTCTGGGTCGGCTTAATACCTCATAAGCCTTTAGGAGCCAGACTAACTGTCCTGCTATCAGAAAGCTATGAAAGAGTTTGAAGACCAGTGGGAGCAAATGTCCAGCGTGAGCTGTGGAGGCTTGGGCTGTCAGCTGACATAGCAGTGAGGAGGATGGTGTTCAAGGGCCTGACCAACTAACAAATAGGGTTAGGTCCTCACCTTCAGGCAGAATAGAATAGAAGAGCTTCTCAGTAAATAGTAAAGAGCTGGAAAATCCTTCTGGAAGTACGAAAACCATATGTTCTCTCATAGGTGTTTTTTATGGCAATTGCCACCCCTTCCTAGTGAGGGATCATGTTATGTAATTACATAAAAAGGTTTTAACACAAAAGATAAAGGGTCAAGTTTGTTCACTTTTACATAAGGTGGAAACAGTATTATTGGGAAATAAAAAAAATTTAAAAAGAAAAAAAGGGCCAGGCGCAGTGGCTTACTCCTGCAATCCCAGCATTTTGGGAGGCCGAGGTGGGCGAATTACCTGAGGTCAGGAGTTCCAGACGAGCCTGGCCAACATGGTAAAATCCCGTCCCTACTAAGAATACAAAAATTAGCTGGGCATGGTGGCGTGTGCCTGTAATTCCAGGTGCTCAGGAGGCCTAGGTGTGAGAATTGCTTAAACCCAGGAGGCAGAGGTTGCAGTAAGCTGAAAACATGCCACTGCACTCCAGCCTGGGTGACAGAGTGAGACTCCATCTCAGATAGATAGATAGATAGATAGATAGATAGATAGATAGATAGATAGATAGATAGATAGATAGATAGATAGATAGATAGATAGAAAAGAGAGGAAGAAAAGGAAACACAAATGTTTGTTTAAATTATACATACACTGGTCTAATCGACGTCTGAAGTTTCACTTTTACTGTAGTCCCGTTATTGCATTTAACTTTGGTTATTTCAAAGTCATTATATGATATCACTGAATGACTAATTTTTCTTCCTAAACTCTAGCAGGAAATGTTCATGCAGCATGAAATTTAGAAATGAAAATAAAATTTTCACATTTTGAAGGATACGGGCAACTACTCCCAAATGACAGAGAAACCTTCCAAGTTAATTACAAATATATTACTTTTGAAAATAGGATAAAATCCAATAAGCCATCTGTAAACATCATTTTTCCCATTTCCTATTTATCAGAAGTCTGTGTGAAAAGAACAATCACAATGTGTCTTCCTTGCCTCCCTTCCCCCTGGCCTTTGGAGAACCATTTCCTCTGGCCCCATGACCCTTTGCTGCTGGGGATTTACAGGCTGTCTGGGAATGCACAGCTAAATACTCCATGGAGAGTCAAAGGTGGGCTCACAGCTAATTACAGCCACGTGGGGGATGGCATATTTCCTAAGGCGGCTGTGGCTGAGAAAGCCATGTATCCTTTCCTTCCTACACACCACCTTCCTCCAGCCATCATCATCAACGTATTAAACAGGAACACTGAGTTAAAAATAAAAGCTTTGGGTGATTTAAAAAGTGTAAATATAGTAACTTTCTTATTTGAAATAGTATTCTCAGAACTAATTGTGATATACAGTTTCTAGGGAACTTCTAGCTCTTTAGAGAAGCTGTGTAATGACCAAATGACTGGAGTCACTAAAACGTGCCCCACCAAAGACAAAGAATGTTTATTTGCTCAGGAGTTGCTGGAGGATAAACTGCTCACACAGCCTGTTTCTCTTGGGCTTCTACTGTATATCAGGCCTGTGGAATTCATTGCCAAAGTTCTACCTCAGACATAAATAACCATCCAGTCCCATGACAGGGAACCCACCTCCCTCCCACTACAGTGTGTCTAGTGCTTAAGGACAATGGGGACGGACAGATTTAAAACCAAATCTGTCTTGGCTTGGACTCTTGCTGCATATTAGACATGTGGATGTGTGCAAGTTATATAATCCTTGGGGGTTTTGTTTTTACATTTATAACACAGGAATCTCTCAGGACTGAGGCAAGGATTGGATGAAAAGATCTAAAGTCTTCTGTGAGGTCTGGCACATGGTAAGCACTCACATGGTCCTTAAAGCTGTGCTGCCTATGATGGCCGCCACTGGCCACAGGTGACACTTGAGCACTTGAGACATGGCTAGTACAAACTGAGATGTGCTGTGTGAAACACACACTGGATTCTGAAGATGTTGTATGAAACAAAGAATGTACAATATCTCATCAATTTTTTACATTTATTACATATTTAAATATTTTTGCATATATTTGGTTAAATAAAATATATTATTAGAATCAATTTCATCTACTTCTTTTTAAAATGAGGCTTCTAGAAAACTTAAAATTACATGTGGCTTATATTAAATTTCTTTTGGAGAGTACAATATTGGCACATTCCATTCTCAAACAGGAGCTCACTCTAGAGGCCTGCCTTCCGGGGCCACCCAGTCATGGAACCTGGTTAGTCATAGGACTGTGGCCCGGAGGGAGACCTTTGAAAAACAATCCAATCCCTGATTGTACAAATGTGGCAACTAAAACCTAAGAGACTAGAGCTGCAGGAAACAAGTCCAATTCCCTTTCCAAATCCGCAGTTCCTGAAAAACCTATAGAGAAATGCCAAGACTGTATCCCTCTATCCCCTCTTCTACCGTATTTCCTTTTTCCAAGTGAAACCGCTCAGTCCCTTAAAGCTCCTCACAATGGCATCTGCAAAGAGCTCACAGTCCTGCTCACATTCCAGTTGCCAATGACCTTAACATGCATTCCCCTTGCCACCCCAGTCCAAATATAACATTCTGAATATGGTCTGACCAGCATAAATCAACTGCTTAGAGTATTGGCGCTGGGGCTCTTCAAATATGTAAGATAGGTTGATCCAAACCACGGGTCTTGCCCTCCTTTAATGAGGAGGTATCTAATTTTGAAAAAGAATTAAGGAAAAAAGAGAAAGAAATACACCAGGGAGTTTATTCATCATAGCTGTGCTCAAATTCCACTGTAGATAAATGAGCCCATATGGCGCTTGTAGGCTGGTGTGGCCCCTTGGGTTTGGCCCCTCCATTCATATGGCATCTATTATCACCAGTAGCATTCCTAAAGCTCTCCCTCTGTCATCTGCTTCTAGTGTGCCCAAGGTTGAAAAGGAATCAGTGTTTGTGGAAACCAAGCAATATTTTCAATATTTAAAATCCTAACAACACAATTTACATTATTAGCTCCAGATCTCAAATATCACCTTAGCCATTTAGTGCTCCTGCTAGTTTGGACCAAAAAACAAGGAAATCTTTCAGCTGGGATCATGGGACCTAAACTTAATCATGTGATAGGAAATTCTTAAGAGATGACAATTAAAAACTCAAGCAGCTAAGTATGATTAAAAACCACAAATATTGCCTTCTACTTAAACGCACATACTTTTGTGGGAAACTAAGCTTAATTAAGGCCAGAAGGATCACATATTTTAAGCTGCATCATAAGTTATAATGAAAGGTTGACAATTGCATGGTTCTATATAATTTATATGGTATTAATTATAATTTCATGTGATCATCATAGCCCTTCCTTTCCCCTCTCCTCTACATTATGGAGGAGAAACTGATGGCGAGGCAACTTGCTGAGTTCCACGGTTAATAAGCGATAGATTGAGGTTATCACCCTATGTCATCCTAAGACCCCTCGACTAGGTTTTAGGATTCCTCAACCAGGCTTCTTCTTTCTTTCTTTCTTTCTTTTTTTTTTTTTTTTTAAATATCCCTGTGCTTGGTAGTATCAGAAAAATAGCAATAGCCCAAACTGAGGTTCTCTATTCTATAAACATACACAAGGAAAAAAGAAATAAATGTTTCTTTCTACTCTGATATGTGCCCTTTGTCCCTCCTTTTTGTCCTGGAAAAATACTCCAGCCTCTGTCACTCAGTAACTGCTCAGCTAATAATTCTCATTATTTATTCTAAGATTCTTAAGAATGCAAAGAACAACGACCTTGCCCTGGACAAGTTGTAAAACTTTATTATCAAGAGTGTAGGCCCTGGAGGATTTAAAATCGTGTGAGTTTGAATCTCTGCTCCACTTAGTAACGGTATTACCCAGGAAAAGGTTTATATTTGTTCGTGCCAGTTTCCTCATCTGTAAAATACTGATAATAACCTCCACTCTCTTGGGGTTGCTGAGAATATTACATACATATTTTACACGTTTATTTTAATATATATATGGACATATTATTCTCTTTCTCTCTTTACAGATTGTACGCCCCTTTTCAAAATGCTTGGGCCCAAAAGTGTTTCAGACTTTTTATCTTTTCAGATTTTGGAATATTTGCATTATATACTTACTGGTTCAGCATCCTAAATCCTAAAAACGCTCCAATGAGCATTTCCTTTGAGCAGTGTCAGCTCTCAAAAGGTTGGGAATTCTGGAGCACTTCGCATTTGGTGTGTGTGTGCATATGCACACACACATAGAGTATATAAAAACTGTCCCTGGTCCATGGTAAGCACTACATAGGTGTTTGCTATTATCATCATCTTCATCCTCATCTAATGAGTAAGAATTATGAGACGAGCATTGAATTAAATTTACAAGCATAAGGATTAACAATGCCTCAAATTCTGCTACTGTGGGGGCCCCCATGAAGATGAGCTACTCATGACTGGAAGGCTAGTGACACTGTAATTAAACTTAAGGGCATTTCTGAAAGTTAAGAACACAATCTGTTTAACAAAAAAGCAGAATAGGTTTTTGATAGAGAAAAGCTAGGTATTTTCACTTCCCAGTTGCTCTGCATTTCATGTCTATCCACTTCATAACTTATAAAAGTCACTGTCTTAGTTAAATTTGGTTCTCTAATGAATCTCAAGAACTACATCTCATGCTTGAGTTACAAATTTGGTTTATTAGCTTGGAAAAAAATCATTCTCACGAGAGTGTTCAAGTCAATATTTTAAAGGAGTGGTCCCCAACCTTTTTGGCACCAGGGACAGGTTTTGTGGAAGACAATTTTTCCATGGACAGTGTGGGGGATGATTTCAGGAGGTTGATTCAAGTACATTACATTTATTCTGCACTTTATTTCTATTATTATTGCATTGTAATATACAATGAAATAATTATACAACTCACCATAATACAGAATAAGTGGATGCCCTGAGCTTGTTTTCCTGCAACTAGCCAGTTCCATCTGTGGATGATGGGAGACAGTGACAGATCATCAGGCACTAGATTCTCACAAGGAGTGTGCAACCTAGATCCCTTGCATGTGCAGTTCACAACAGGGCTAACACTCCTATAAGAATCTAATGTTGCCACTGATCTGATAGGAGGTGGAGCTAAGGTATTAATGCCAGCGATGGGGAGCAGCTGTAAATACAGATGAAGCTTCACTTGCTCCCCTCCTGCTGTGCAGCCTGGTTCCTAATAGGCCATGGACTGATACTGGTACTTTTAGACTTTAGTTTCCTTGCCTTTAAGAAAAAGACTCAGTTTTCAGGTTCCCTGTCAATGCTGCACTTTGTAATTATCTGTTAGTATCAAGATTTTTCAAATATGTACTTTAAAGGAAACATATTTGGAAGCAGGGCTTGACTAAAATCATAGAGCTAATTCTATTAAATCTTTTGGGCAATACCCACATTTCACTTTCAGGGATGGCTAATCAGTCAGTGTTGATTTCAGATTGTTACCTACATTGATCACTGGGCTGCTTAGTAAAGTGGTCAGCCAACAGTAAGATCTCACAGTATGCCAAGAGGAAGGCCTTTGAGCATAAAAGACTTAGGGCCTCTATTAAAACACTGACCTCAAGCCTTTTTTTACATAAATGGAAAAGTAGATCCCAAAATTCACATATAATTGCAAAAGACCTATTCAACTGCAAGACTAAAACAATCTTGGAAAAGAAGAAAGAAGTTGGAGGACTTCCCTATTTCAAAACTCACTACAAAGCTACGGTGAGCAATATGGTATGGCACTAGTACAAGGATAGACATATAAGTGAATGGAGTAGAATTGAGAATCCATAAATAAAACCATACATGTATGGTCAATTAGTTTTTGACAAGGGTGCCTAGACCATTCCATGGAGAAAGAATAGTCTCTTTAACTAACGGTGCTAGGACAACTGGACATCCACATGCAAAAGAATGAAGGTGGGGCCAGGTGCAGTGGGTCACGCCTGTAATCCCAGCACTTTGGGAGGCTGAGGTGGGCGGATCACGAGGTCAGAGGTCAGGAGATCAAGACCATCCTGGCTGACACAATGAAACCCCGCCTCTACTAAAAACACAAAAAATTCGCTGGGCACGGTGGCGGGTGCCTCTAGTCCCAGCTACTCAGGAGGCTGAGGCAGGAGAATGGAATAAACCCAGGAGGCAGAGCTTGCAGTGAGCCAATATCATGCCACTGCACTCCAGCCTGGGTGACAGAGCGAGACTCCGTCTCAAACAAAAAACAACAACAACAAAAAAGAATGAAGGTGGACACCTGTCTCACACCACACGCAAAAATTAACTCAAAAAGGGTTAATAGACCTAACCGTAAAGGCTAAAACTATAGAACCTTTAGAAGAAAACATTAGGGTAAATCTCACAAGCAATGACAACAACAACAAAAAAACAGATAAACTGGACTTCATCGAAATTAAAAAAGAAAACACACTTGTGCAGAAAAGGACATTATCAAGAGAGTAAAAGAGAACCCACAGAAGGGGCAAAAATATTTGCAAATCATATATCTGATAAGGGTCCAGTATCTGTAATATATAAACAACTCTTACAACGGAGGAACAAAACCACAAACAACCTAATTTTAAAAGGGGCAAAGGACTTAAATAGACATTTCTCCAAAAAGAATACATAAATACACAAATGGATGACAAACATGGAAGAATCCTCAACATTTTTGGTCATTGGAAAAGTACAAACCAAAACCACAGTGAGATATGACTTCATATCTTCAGGCAAAAGTTCAAAGACAGAGTGCAGACTAGTAGTTGCTAGGGACTGGGCAGCAGCGGGGAATGGGGAATGACTCCTTAATGCGTACAGGGTTCACATCTGATAAAAATGTTCTGGAACTAGACAACAGTGATGGTTGCACACTGTGAATGTACTGAATGCATGTACACTTTAAAATGGCTGAAATGGGAAGTTTTATGTGTATTTTACCACAATAAAAATAAACCCACTGCTGGCTCTACATAGTGTGGTGATTAAAGAAGTGGATACTGTTTGTTTCCAACACACACTGGAGACTGGGGGAGAGCCACACAAGGCCGAGGCTGGGTAATGGCAAACAGGACAACGTCCCAGGTTTCCCAGGCTAAGACACATTGCTTCCAGACAGGCCTGACTTTTATGGTTTTATCTTTAAAATGTGATTTCCTAGAATTTGCGGAATCACTGAGACTGGTGCTCAGGAATAAGTATAAATATATATGATATTCAGATGATCTGATACTTTAAACTACTCAAATTGTGATTCTCAGACATCACGCAGACATTTGAGTTGACTGCATTTAGAAAATAATGTTGAAATAGCAGACAAAACTAATTAAGAAAAAATTTCTTCCCATTACTTCTAAAGGACAAAGCTTATGAGATCATGGGATACTTGCCCTAATTTCATTTACATGGCAAAACCACACAATCTGTATTTCCAGTTATCTTTATAATTGGCACTTGTTCAGAGGAACCCAGGGTGGAGACTTTCTCCCCCTTTCTCTCCTGCCCTGTCCTGAATTGTCTCCCTGAAAGTTTGATCTGCCTTGGTAATCTGTAGTCAAAAAGAACTGCCCTCAACTCTTGTGAGGCCAAGGGTAAGTCCTAGTCTTGCAACTTGGTCACGGTCCTACTGTCGAGCTCTGCTCTCCACCCCTGTAAGACAGAGGCTGTTACCAGCTTGCCTACTGTTGTATCCCAGTCTCAAGCCCAGTGCATGAACACAGAGTAGGTAGACAAGCATTGACCAAATGGTGCATGACCAAATGGAGCCTCAGATGATCTGAGGACAAAATCAACAAGCCTAAGAGAAGAACATATCAACACAGCACAGTGAAGAAGTTCTTTCTGTTGTTTTCATAGATGATTGAATGTTTAAAAAAAAAATTAAGTGGAGATGAATGCTGTTTTCATTCACATTTCAAGCACACTTCAGCACATCAGTGGCAGGAGAGAAAGCTCTTGCCACAAATAAAAACAACCTCAGAACTCAGGACAGGTAGCTTGGAAGTAATATGTGAAGTATTGTTTCAACACACACTTGTTCCCTTTTGTCCTCATTTTTCCACTTCCAGTTTCCATCTCACCCCAATACAAAACTGTTCTAATGTACTGATATGCACTCTCGGGTCTGTATAAGTTCTTGAAAACGGCATTGCTTGGTCAGCGTGTGCTTTTGATTTATGGTGTTTTGATTTATGGTGTTGTATCATGAATCTCATTCTCTTTCTTACTCTGTGTGTAAAGGATGGATGTGGAATATCCTTGATTCTTTGATGGAGAAAAGATAGTATTATTTAAAGTGTGAATGCTTCACTTGAAGTCTTTGGTGGCAGGAAATAGGGTACAAATAAAGTCAAAGCTGGTAAACATATCCAGGATCAGTTTAATAGGAAGGAAGGCCAATAAATCAGATGGTATCATAATGTCTTATCGTAGGTATGTGTTTTTATATGATTCTATACCGGAAATTAACGTTGGTTAACTGGATTTCCTTACTAATCTTCTGGCCACTCTGTAATAGATATTTCTCTTCAGTTACCTAAGGACTTGTGTAAGCTGAGTTAATCATTTCTCAAAGGAAAAAAATCAAATTACTACATGGAAAACTAAAAACCAAGGAAGGTGTTGTAAACTATTATAATATTTAATTCCTTCTTAAATTCTACAGAGTCTATTATCCCTTGATTAGATGTTTGATGGATATACATAATAGATTTCAATGTTCACAACCTTTTTTTTTTTGAGACTGAGTCTTGCTCTTTCGCCAGGCTGAAGTATAGTGGCACGATCTCCACTCACTGCAACCTCCGCCTCCCGGGTTCAAGCAATTCTCCTGCCTCAGCTTCCTGAGTAGCTGGGACTACAGGCATGCATCACCACGCGCAGCTAATTTTTATATTTTTAGTAGAGATGGGGTTTCTCCATGTTGGCCAGGCTGGTCTTGATCTCTTGACCTCATGATCCGCCTATCTCAGCCTCCCAAAGCGCTGAGATTACAGGCGTGAGTCACCATGCCTGGCCAATGTTCACATACTTTTAAATAAATTAGTTGGGATTTAGCCTTATTTGAATTTGCATGGTTTAAGATGTGTATTTGGAGACATGTGCCCTTTAACCCCCAAACTTACTTTATCATGAGGCTTCGGCTATCTATAGCGTCACCATCCTCTATGTCATATTTGCTTGCCAAGACAAGAGAAATCTCGGTCTTTGAAAGCTGACTTAATGTATTTGCCTTGTTAGGGTCATTGGGGTCAACTGTTCCTTCTCCTGTAAGGAAAAAATCCTAGTGTTATTTTTACAATTCACTCTTTGTGATGATGGCACCAACAATGTAAGATAAAGGTTCTGTGGGAAAGACAGGCTCAGTAATTAAATGAGAGATCATGGTCTTCACAAAACCCACATTCTACTATAGCTAAAGTGGCTTTTAAAATATCGATTGAAAAATTAAAATGACACAGGACATAGGTATTTCAAATACAAACAAATTACTAAAAAGGATAACTGTTAATAAAATTATTTCTCATTTCCTAATAAATTTGGTTCTTTAACGATGCCTTCTTTCTGTATAATACAGGTTGACAATTCCTTTTTTACATATCTGGAGCTTACCTTCAAAAATATTTAATTATTTTATAATCCCAGACTCTATTAATTATAGAACTCTTACTGTAGGAAGGGGCAAGTGTAGTTGTTATTCTTTAAATATGCTTAAGCATTAAATTCCAAAAGAAATTGTTTTATCTAGGATAGGAAAACCAACCAACCCAATTAAACAAAAACCAACGGATAAGTAGAAGGAACAAGCTCTTACCAAGAAAAGATTCCACGGTCGGCACCTCTCCCAGAGACCCCAGCAATTCACTCAGTAAGTCATTTTTTTCAGGGGCAATTGCATCCTGGTGTTCCAACAGGAGCTTTATGTAGAAAGCAATACACACACAAAGAAAAAAGTAAATTCTCAACTGTACCATATCTATATGAAATTTTTCATAATGTCCTCCTCATACTATTTAAATCTTAAACACAAGTATGACATTTATAAAAATCAGAGACATAGATACAGTTTTATTGTATCTCAGAGGGAAGTACCTACTGTACATCAAAAAATTGCAGCAAGAAACATGTTCATAAACCCCTTTTCAGCAAGGTCTGCCAAGGAGTAGCCTTCTACTACCTGATCTCTGTGCTTCGCTCTTCCTCCATAGAAAAGTCAAAGTTGGGGAAAGAGTCCAGAATCAGGCAGGTCTTTCAGCTAATGTTGGTAACAAACTGGAGGGGCATTTACATTTCTATGCAGTAATCAAACACTACAGTTATCTTCTTCTTAATCACTACTATTAGCTGTTTCAATCTGTCTTGTAGTGAAGATCTCTCCTGGGTAAGGATGTAAAAGACCTACATGTCCTGAGTGCTTTCCCCTTTCCTGATCCTAAGAAGGCCCAAAGATGAGTAACATCTGCTGGGGTGTCTTGCCAGGTCTTAGAGGAAACAGCGTTAACTCCTGAGGGGTAGCAGCACTTGGGGGAAACCATGAAGGACAACACATCTGGTTTTTGTTTTTTTTAAAATTTAAACAAATTTTAATGGAGTTGGTTTAATTATTACAACCTTATACACGAACAGCAACACATCTGTTTTTGCTTGCATTTCTAATTAGATTGAAACAACATTTCTAAAGTATGGAACTAGTAATCCTGGAGACAGGAGGTAACATTTGTTGTTCTGAGCAACTATTTTTATAAAATCCTGCATCATAATGAAAAGTTAGTTCCTTTTCCATTTTCAATCTTTTTTCCAACAACTTTACCAAAATGAATTCAGATACATCAAATCCACTCACTTAAAATGTACGATGCAATGGCTTCTAGTGTATTCACAGAGCGAATTAAGAGACAAGAACAAAATATGCAAGATGGATAAATTTATGTTCTTGTCCTCTGATGAGACAGGGCAACTGATTTGGTTGTTTTCTTTGAAAATGATTTAGGTGGTCAGCTTCTACCTTTTATTCTGACAAAATTTCCTAATAATTTCTTTTTAAAGAGCTTATTTTGAAGTTCTTACATCTTCCTTAGAGAAAGGGGCAAGCACATGGCCACAGGCTTGGCAAATCCTGCTACTGCTGTGCTTGTGTCTGCACATGGACGCCTCCACACAGAAGGCAGACAGTAAACAGGACAGTCTTCCTATGAAATTACACAATTTCCCCACATTACATCTGCTTCCAACCTAACACAGGAAGAAATTCCAAATCGGTCACAAGCTCTCTTTCCCAGGATTGAATTCTGTTTTCAATTCTTGTTAACAAAGGAAGAGACTATTTCTTCTTAAAGACTTCTAAGACTTCTAAATTAATACGGTAACATTTTCTCTCTGCTACCCTCAGGAAAGAATCTCTCATTCTAAACAAGTACTCCCTACCATTTTTCTTGCATGTGGATATTGCATTCAGCAAATGTGCATCCAAGATGTGCACATTCTTTGAAGACAGAGAATGTACCATGAAAACAGACAAATGGGTCATTGCTCAAATATAAACAAGTCTGTCCAATAGATAATTATTTTTGTAAGTAATGCATTGCTAGATTGCTGGACAGTTTTCCTTGTAATTTTGGGTGTTTATATATAGAGAAAAGAAGGATAGCCTATTCATTTAATCAGTACGTATTGAGAGCTTGATGTAAATGTCAGGGAAGTTCCCTGTTCCAATCCTGAAAGAAGAAAATCAATACTAGATTCAATCTTTCCTTCAAACCTACATTCAAGCTTTAGTTTCTTAGAAGAGCTTAATAATAGACTGAAATTTTAAGCAGCTAACCTGCCACTTGTTAGTATGTCTGGTTTGATGGGGGCTGGAGCACAACCTCTGAGAACATGTATTTATTATGCTTTCCCCTGAGTTGTCTGTATAATCCAAAGTTGGGTGCATCCTTAACTGAAGCATCTAGAAATCGAATGTGCATCTGAATCCTCTGGGATCTTGTTAGAACGCAGGTTCTAATTTGGGAGGTCCAGGGTGCATTGCTAACATATCGCCAGGACCTTGCTTTAACTCATAAGGTCTGAAACTATTCTTGAAAAGGTTACCTTTTAAAACCAAGATTTTCAGGAAAGAAGTTCCAATTGATCTTAAAAACAAAACAATGCAAATCCCTCAATGATTAGCTTTTTAAAAATTTTAATGTTTGCAAAGCCATCTAAAGCCTCCCAATTCCTTCACCATGCCACTGAGCACAGTTCCCTGCACCCAACAGATACTTAATAGATGCTAATTGCTGACGGCAGTGATGTCTGCATGCAAACCAGATGTAGATGTCATAGCACAGCACATGATGTGAAAAACTGCCTGCTTCCAAGAAATGGCGGTTTCCAGAACAATGGAAGTGATAGTTGCTTGTTTTCTTTGCATAGCCTGTTTACTGCCTCTCTATGTTAAAACATTAGAATAAAAAGAATATTCTCATTTCCCTCAGAAAATTACTGGAAAAACTGAGAGGGTTCCTGGAAGAGGGGAGAGACAGGGTGTGGGTCGAGATAGCATGGCTTTGGCTGATGAGAACACCATAGCCTGTCCCTGCCTAGGGCTTAAACTGCACATTTACAATCTGGCTTTATTTTTATTATTTTTTATTATTATTTTTTGAGGCAGGGTCTTGCTCTATTGCCCAGGCTGGAGTGCAGTGGTATGATCATAGATCACTGCAGCCTCAGACTCCTGAGCTCAAGTGATCCTCCCACCTCAGCCTCCTAAGTAGCTATGACTACAGGCATGTACCACTAAACCTGGCTAATTAAAAAATTTTTTTTGTAGAGATGAGGGTCTCACTATGTTGCCTAGGCTAGTCTCAAACTCGTGGGCTCAAGCGATCCTCCTGCCTCAGTCTCCCAAAGTGTTGGGATTACAGGCATAAGCCACCATCCCAGTCACAATCTGGCTTTGTAAATGGATTATACCAAAAGTACACTTTCTTTTCTGGGGAGAAGTTTTATTAATATATAGGAGTCAGGGAATAAATATATTATGTAAAAATAGAATTTTCTTGTTTGGGAGAAGGAGTTTTATTAATGTATAAGAGTCATGGAATAAATAATTGAGGGATTTTTAGGGTTAAGAATATTAGTATTAGCACATGTGTACAATAAGTCCTGTAGAGATTAAACATTTTCAAGATAACAGATGCCTAAACCATAGGTCCATTGCTAAGACGCCTCCCCAGCCCCACTTACTGAATGTGTGCTGATGATTTCTTCTATTGAAATATAAATGACTGGTTTGCTGACTGTCACCAGGTCTGTGTATTTGTCCATATTAAACTTCTCTTCTGGCTCAGGGACATTACATGCTTCTTTGAAATATTTCCTAATAAAGGGGGAAAAAGTCTTAAGATAGACTCAAATGTGTGCATTAAACAGTTTCATCAAAACAGCTAGGAAAATTTGAATGATGACATGTACTTTGTTCCCAACTCAAACCTTGAGAGGACGTGTTACGGCTTCTTTCAGGCTGGCTCCTGGCTGTCGGAGCTGCATCCATGTTTCTGGATATTGGACCCAGCTCCTCAAACAGGATTGGAGAGAGTGGCAAGGGCCTCAGGCCCTGTTTGTGACTTAGTGATATAGTGACCTATGCACAGGTCATCTTAAAAATGTTACTTTAAAATGGTCCCTGAAACTTAAAATAAAAGTCAAAAATGACAATTCTTGATCTAAGAATCAAGTCTCTGTGAGGAATACAATAGAAAAAACAATGAGTCAAATTTGCTGCTTTAAACAGCACAAGCTCCTGGGTCTACATCACCCTAATCACCCTTTAGAGCTTCTGTTACCAGTTTGACCAAAATGAGATCAAGTCTACTCTTCTTTGTTGTTGCAAATATCTGCTGGCTGATGGAAAGACTGTTAAGGCTTGACATCCAAATACATAACATGTCCCAGTACTCAGACCCTAAAAAATCTATTTTAAGCTATAGCAAGTTTTGACAGATATCAAGAAAAGTGAGACGTGCTGTGATCACAGTTTAGTAGTTCTATGTATTTTTTGCCTAAACAATTCTTGTGCAGGTCGAATATATATTTTATTCTATAAAGTTGTAAATGTTTCATATGCCTGAAATCATTGTTGGTATCTCTCCTATGGGCACCTGGGTCTTATGTACCAGAAATGACCTCTGCTTTCCCAGCCAGAGGCTGGGGGAAGTTAAACAGTAGACCCCTGTTGTGGGGAGCATGTTCCTATGTGACAATCAGCTTTCCTATGCTGCTTTGGTTATAATTTTTTGTAGATTTCTGAGAAACACAAAGGATAAATATGAGTGGAAGAAAGGACAAGTTTAGAAGAGGCTCACTTCTTTGGTCTTTTTTTTTTTTTTTTTTTTCTTTAAATAAAGAATAGCTGGGAACATAAATGACTGATAGGAATAACAGCAGTTAAAAGTTCATGAGAAATGTGGGTAATGGATATTACTTTGTGTGTGTGTATGTGTGACAGGGTATCACCCTGTCACCTGGGCTGGAATACAGTGGCACAAACACAGCTCACTGCAGCCTTGACCTCCCGGGCTCAAGTGATCCTCCCATCTCAGCCTCCTGAGTAGTTAGGACTACAGGTGCGTGCCAGCATGCCTGGATAATTTTTAAAATTTTTTTGTAGAGATGAGGTCTCCCTATGTTGCCCAGCCTGGATATTACTTTTTTAGTTGGTGAGAAGAATGAAAAAATTGCAGCTTGAAAAATCAACACTTTCTGTAGTAAGAGGATTTGGGGTAATTTTCTCACAAAAGGCCACAAATTCTAAATAGAAATGAATAATCATGAACTACCTTTGTTTTCAGATAAGTCACTCACCCAGAGGGAGACTGAGGAATAGGAAATAAGTTTCCAAGTGAGGATTTAAAAGAGGCAAAATTGATGCTATACTTCTATGGCCTGTTGATTAAATGGCAGACATGAGAACAAACATGACAAGAGGAAAGTGCTTCCTCAGAGCTCTAGGAGGAGTGAATCTGACTACAAGACTCATGCCTTTCTTGTTAATGATTAGTGATATAATTTAGAAACACAAAATCAATAGAATTAAATCTTCTTAAATGTGTCATTAAGAAAGGCTTGAAAATAGAACAGAACATATTCACATACACAATCATCAACAAATATAAAATCTGGGCTTTCATAACCTTTCAAAATCAAGTATTCCATTTCCTACTATAGTCGTCCCTTGGTATGTTTGGGGGATTGGTTCCAGGACCCCCATACACACCAAAATGTGTGCATAGTCAAGTTTGAAATTGGCCTTGTGGAACCCACGTATGTGAAAAGTCATCTGTCTGTATATGTGGGTTTTGCATCCCACGAATACTGTGTTTTCTGTCTTTGGTTGAAAAAATTCATATATAAATAGACCGGAGCAGTTCAAACCTGTGTTGATCAAGGGTCAAACGTATTTGATGTAGATAAGGCAAGTTCTTCCTCATAGGAAAACTTTTAAAAAATGATTCCTCTCTTCTTAAGTTGAAAAAAGCAGAAATCTGCTATTTTGATTTTTAAATTCTAGGTACTAGATGCCTGTAGCATACAAGGAAGAACAAGCATTCCATTTTGTCAGCAGCAGAAATAATACGCACAGAAAAGACTCAGTGTAATGGGAGTGCAGCAGTGGGGGTAGGATAGGATCACCAGGCAGAGGCAATCTTGCCTGCACTTCCCTCTCTCCTCTTTCCCCGAGTGGTTGGTAGAAGCAATTCTTGTAACCACCTGGGGTTCCTGTCCTCCATGCCCACTCTAGCTCTGGGCACAGAGCACATATTATTCTTGCCTACCATTCTTGCATGTTTCTCCAAAACTAACAGCCCCTCTCACCTGAATTCCTGATATGTCTCTGATAAATAATTGTTCATAGATGAGAGATGCTCATTTTCTCCTTCAAACAGCTTGTTGGAGGCTGCGTGCTGAAGAACCTTGGCCACCGATCCTAAGTTTCTCCTTTGGTCAGAATTTATCTGACCTCCAGCTGTCATGTCGATGATATCAAAGCCATCTGGAGCTACAATGGCTGGATTCATGTACCGATAGTACAGGAGGTTTCCAACAATCTGGAGTGATGTAGAAGTGCAAGACCATTTTTAAGAAAGAAAACTCAAGAGTTTTAGTTTAGTTTTTTTTTTTTTAAAGATATATATTCCCTACATTTCCCAAGAGAAAGCAGATCATTTTCTGATGTAAATCCTAACAAGGAGTTAAGTAAAGGCAATGAATACAATCACACATTATTAATAGCATAATTTGCAAAGTTGTTTTTGATGAAAAAATGCTCATTGCCCCCAAAATGCTCTAATACAAGAATTTCAATAATGCCTAGGATCTCCAAATTAACCTCAGCTTAATCAATTATCTTGAGAGTCATTAGAAACAGAAGACCTGCAGCTTTTTATAAATAATTACACATGGGGAACAATCTTACAAAGTTATATGTTGGTAATTTTGATTCAAACCCCAGGAGAAGCTATGGTGAGATTACCCTTGAAAATCTACCTTTAATAGCTCATCTTCTGTTGCATCGGGGAATTTCTCATGGATCGAATTCTTCAGTACTTTCGCTATATACCTCAATCCATAACTACATATAAAACAGATGACAAAAGAAAATAATGGAAAAAAGGCGGAGTGAGGAAAAAACACACAGCAATTGTTCTAGTCAACTTCAGCTGAGGAGTTTTTCTAAAAATTAAACATAAGATGAGATGGTAATGGAATCACAGGACTTCCACTGATGATAATAACTGAGCTGTGTTTGCTACTGAAGCATTGCCCCTTCTTTACAGAACACTCAGGATTTAAAAGGTAAATGTAGCAATCTTTTAAAATAGTAAACACAGTATAAGGGAAAACTGCTGCCTTCACTACAGGGGCTTATTTTACATCGTATTCCAAGAACTTCCAGGAAAGAATGTTAAACTTGCTGCAAGTACAACTTACGGCAATAGATCAAGGGAAGAAATGATAGAATTCAGGACTTTGTCGGTGACCCTTCTCAGGTTCTCAATGGAAGCCTCCAGTTTATTTTTCACTTCTGGGTATGTTAGAGCTTGTTCTGTGGTCACATCATAAGGCAACTTGCTGAAAACACAAAGGCTTTAAATTAACTGGAGGCTTAGGTACACGCATTAATTTTTCCTGCCAAGTTGGTTCAATAGTCAAGCTTTGTATAGTGAATTGGACTTTGCCCGCTGACACCAGTAACAAAATGTTTAGTAAATGAGGGGAGGCTCCACCCTCACAGAGGGTGCCTTCTGCAACTTGAAGCAGGAAGGACTTGAGGCTGTCCCTCTGGGCTCTTCTGGCAAAATAATAGGCAGACCCAGGTAATTTAGACTCAGCTAAATTTCTTTTAATTATAAAAAGCAAATGTTCATTACAGAAAAATAAAATCACATATAATCTAAAACAATACCAAAGCAGACAACCAATTTTCATACCTTAGGGCATAACTGTCCAAATCCTCCTCTGTGCGTGTATGTCTATGGGCCTCACGTGTTGATGAGTATAATGCAATTTATGTATGTAGACATTCTATACAGATCCTGTGTGGTGTATGCAATGAGTATTCTTTTCCCAGAAAAATGGGTTATTGCACCTAACTCCAACTGGAAAATATACCATCAACTTTTTCTGTGCCAAGAAATGTATATCTATACCACCATTCCAAATACTTATTCCATTATGTGCTATACCAACATTTATTTAACAAATCCCTCAACGCTAAATATTTTGACTTTTCCTGACTTTTTATTATTACAAATAGTACTGTGACAACCAGCCACATAATTACAAAATTCTCTGTGTACACTTTATTTCACAGACATCCTTTTACAGGAAACAAGAAGCTAGGATTGCTTAAATCTACAGACCACCACTCAGAATAAGCCAATCCAACCTGGATTGTTAAACCTTACACAGTAAAGTTACTTGATTGGTAACTGTAAAGAAAGTATGTATTATCAGGTGAAGAGAGAGTCTGCACCATCTCTAGGTCGAGGTTTAGAAATACACAAAGAAAACAAACAAGGGAGAGAATTATGGAAGTTGTGGCACTGGGGATCACCTGGCTCTGAAATCTGAAAATACCTTTTAGTATCAAGATGTAATTTGCATGGATATGTTAAAGGGAGGTAACATTTTGGATTGACAATTGACTATGTACTGTTTGCCTAACAAAGTTTAAGGGTGTAAATAAATACACATGTGAAAATATCAAAAAACACAACAGAAGACCAACACCTTCCTGACTCTATTACCTGGCCTCTCCAGTCTGTGTTTCTAGTTGGTTCACCCAAGTCTTGTACACCTCTACAGGGTTCGTGTTGATAATCAGCGACTTGTCCTCGATGATCTCTTTCACCACTGCAGCCAGGAGTTGGCGCAGGGTGTTCTGTCCCCGGGCACCTCTATTGAAGCTGATGACCATCTTGATGACTGTAGGGTTACCAGTAACTATGTCCTGTACCTGGTCCACCTTCGATCTAAAAAATCCCAAGACAAAACAAAATGGTTTGCTTTTATGGATACAGTTTTTTTTTTTTTTTTTTTTTTTGAGACAGTCTTGCTCTGTCACCCAGGCTAGAGTGCAGTGGTGTGATCTTGGTTCACTGCAACCTCCACTTCCCAGGTTCAAGCAATTCTCCTGCCTCAGCCTCCTGAGTAGCTGGGACTACAGGTGTGTGCCACCATATGCCTGGGGCTAATTTTTGTACTTTAAGATGGGGTTTCACCATGTTGGCCAGGCTGGTCTCGAACTCCTGATCTCAGGTGATCCGCCTGCCTTGGCCTCCCAACGTGCTGGAAATGCAGACATGAGCCACGGCACTGGGCCTGGATACAGTTTTAAACAACGTATCCTCCCTCTGGAAGGCAAGGACTTCATGGAATTATACTTTTCTTTATGAAAATCTAAGTTGGTGTGTTTCAAAAACAAACAATCATTTATAAGGTGTATATTTCTTTTTTTCTTTTTGAGACAGAGTCTCACTCTATTGTCCAGGCTGGAGTGCAGTGGCGTGATCTTGGCTCACTGCAACCTCCTCCTCCAGGGTTCAAGCGATTCTCCTGTCTCAACCTCCTGAGTAGCTGGGATTACAGGCACGCGCCACCATGCCCAGCTAATTTTTGTATCTTCAGAGACATGGAGTTTCACCATTGTTGGCCAGGCTGGTCCCAACTCTGACCTCAAATGATCTACCCGCCTTGGTCTCCCAAAGTGCTGGGATTACAGGCATGAGCCACTGTTCCCAGTCTATAAGGTGTATGTTTCTTAGATGAGCAATTTGAGGATCTGAAAATAAAGCCACAGCCTCAATTTCAATCTAGAAGGCAGGTATGAGCTGAAAATGGACCAGGACTAACAATACTGGGTGACACTGTACAAGTATCATGCCCCTGTAGTTATCAAATTTCAAAAACAACTTTCTTGATTGAATGAACTGTTTTCACTTTTTCAAATCCCACTCAAAGCTGCAATACAGCTTCTAGACACATCAGATGGCTGAGAGAGCTTTTCTTGATTTATGGTTGCTGATTCTTTGGGCCTCTCTCCTGTCTTCCTTACCTTTCTCTTCTCCCTCTCGACCACTTTCTCTCTCTTGCACCTCCTCCCCCTTTAGAGCCTGACAGTGCCTGGTTCTTATCTTATCCAGTCATTCCTTTTTATTTCCTTTGCTGGCTCCTCTTCCCACCTTTAAATGCTATTTTTGTTTATTTTTTGACTAACTGTAGGTGCTTGTAAGGTGAATGAGGGTGAATCAATGCCCAAACAAAAGAATAACTGGTCTACCAGAGTCCAGCCAAAACCCACGTTCTCCCCTCAGACCTCATGTGCATGCACAGCTTCACCCGTCATCTCTCTGGGACCTATCCCCCTGAAGTCAGGAGTTTGCGATCAGCCTGGCCAACATGGTGAAACCTCTTCTCTACTAAAAATACAAAAATTAGCTGGGCGTGGTGGCGGGTGCCTGTAGTCCCAGCTACTCAGGAGGCGGAGGCAGGAGAATGGCATGAACCCAGGAGGCGGAGGTTGAAGTGAACTGAGATCATAGCATTGCACTCCAGCCGGGGCGACAGAGTGAGACTTTGTCTTCAAAAAAAAAAAAAAAAAAAAAAAAAAAAAAAAAAAGGGGGGGGGGGGGGGGGGGGGGGAAAGAAGAAGAAAAAAAAAAAAAAAAAAAAAAGAAGGAGGAGGAGGAAGAAGGAGGAGGAAGAAGGAGGAGAAGGAAGAAGAAGGAGAAGGAGAAGAAAGAAGAAGAAGAAGAAAGAAGAAGAAGAGGAGGAAGAGGAAGAGGAAGAAAATAAATAAATAAATAAAGATTTCACAGATCCCCAAAAAGCAAATAGAGCCTTAACAGCTGGGCCTTTACTCAGAGTCTGCCACAACCTGGCCCTACCCTATCTTTCAGGATTCATCTCCTGGTAGTTAGTAATTAAGTCACATTCTGGCTAGACTAATTTACTTTCCTTCTGGGACCTATGCCCATGCCGTTTCCACCACCATTGTGCCTTGTTTCCCTTTTCTATCTCTTCTCATACAAATTGCAGCTATTCCTCAAGGTTTTGGGTCAAGCACCTCCTCTTCTACAAAATCTTTACTAGTCAACCTGGCTGGAATCTTTCCTCCTATCCTCTAACCTGATACATTGTGCATGTCCTTCATTTAGACACGTCCTTCAATTAGTACTTACCACATTCCACTGCATAGCATTCCTATTGCTGATGAATCACATTTCTCATGGGCTTACAGAACCTGGAGGGCAGAGGTGCCTGGCTCCCGTGCTCCCAAAACCAATAGGAACTAGTATGACTTAAGGTTTCCACAAGTTACGAAGGCCACCTGAGCTAAGGACATTTCTCATGCATGTTTCTCAGTCCACTCATTATAGCTACCTGTACAATTTTTACATTAACTGAGTCAGAAAATAATTTAGCAAAAGTAGTTTAAGTTCTAGTAAGAAGGGAAGACTATTTAGGCAGAGATTGCACTCTGCATTCTCACCCATTAATGGCCTTACTACTCAGAATTTTAATTAAGTTAAATGTTTTCACTGACTTTCAATATACTACTGATTTTCAGTTGTTATAGACATACAAAATCAAAAGTTAATTTAACACTACAGAAAGTATCATTGGTGGGAGAAAATAGTACTTGAATATAGCTCTAATGATATAGAAGTATTCTCAAGAAACTTGATATATTTTAATATGTGGGAATAACTTGCATGAATTGAAAAATAATTTTAGTAAACCAAAGACAGCCACCACTAACAAAAGGATCTATTCATTGGTATTTTTACATACATATTTGTATACATACTTTATTTCTTCCTCCAGAGCAGTTTTAAAAAGCTTGAGAAGTAGATATTCTTCTCGCTGATTAGAGGCATAATTATATAGTGTGAAAATAACAGTATCCATAAATTTAGTGGACTTGTTCTGTGGCATCTGGAAAATCAGCTTAGCCAAGTATAAAGGGTTGGTCTAGAAGGAAAGAAGGAAAAAGAAAACAAAAAAATCCCACAAAACAATAAGTTAATATATTATTAAAGCACAAAGCAATATCTGATTCCCTGTCTTCAACGACTTAATGTCACTAAAAGCATATAGATGAGTATATAAAATAATTTTTATGTGCCAGGTACTCATCTCTATGCTATTAGTATATAGTATAACTTTCTACTATAGTTTCCTTTAGACTGATATTATATAACTTTCTACTTTAGCTTCCTACCATATATTAATATTTAAAAATATTAATATCAAATATTAATTACTTAATATTATTCATATCATACTATAGGAAGCTATAGTAGAAAATTATGACAGGATTTAAATGATACACACTATATGATACACTTAACATATTATATCTACTTTTCACTGTTGACCTTTTTGAGCCACATATTAATATTTATTGTACAGACGCAGAAGACAGGGTGGGTAGCCAACAGAATCTGGTGTCCAAAGACACTGGCAAAGCTTGGGCATGGTGGCTCGCACCTACAATTCCAGCGGTTTGAGAGAGAGAGGCAGAAGGATAGCTTGAGCCCAGGAGTTCGAGACAAGCCTGGGCAACATGGACAGGCCCTGTCTCTAGAAAAAAGTAAAAATAAATTAGCCAGGCGTGGTGGTGCATGCATGTAGTCCTTGCTACTCAAGAGGCTGAGGTTGGGAGGATCATTTGAGCCCAGTATTTCAAGGCTGCAGTGAGCTGTGATCATACCACTGTATTTCGGCCTAGACAACACAAACTCTGCATCTTAAAAA
The DNA here is from genome assembly GCF_001698545.2 of Rhinopithecus bieti. Lineage (NCBI taxonomy): Eukaryota > Metazoa > Chordata > Mammalia > Primates > Cercopithecidae > Rhinopithecus > Rhinopithecus bieti. The sequence continues at coordinate 1,713,377 of NW_016813589.1, read as the reverse complement.
AAAAAAAAAAAAAAAAAAAAAAAAGTGGACTAAGGGCCCAGCTATATAGACTGGCCTAGAAGGATTGATGGATGAGTAGAAGGAAATGCATACTATCTTGCCAGACTGGAAAGAACAAGAAAAGAATACATGTACAATGAGGAAACAGCAAAATGGCCACAATGTTCTACACAGAGTGAGAAGGGGGAGTGAGGTAGGGAGGTTGAAGAGAGGGGTGAAGGTCAGGACAGTTGATAAGGGAAGTGCCAGAAGACCATGAGCAAAAAATAACAAAGAACTTAAAATGGACGTGGAACCCTGCGGGTTCTGATGAGGATGGACCCGTTGGATACAGAACCAGCCTTCATGGTGATGTGGCTTTTCTCCAGCAGCTACACCTACCAGGTAGAAGTTCAAAGAGAACAACAGTATTCAGGTTACAGAGGAAAGTATGTTCAAAGAGAAATTTAATACTCCTAATCTTCATCTTCTTTCTGACAAGAGAAGAAAATTTTTCTATACTTGAAAACTAGGATTCATCTAATATACTCAAGCAGGTTGGGCAGCTTTTAAGAAACCTCAAATTCTGGTTTACTTTACCACTTAGGTTTACTTTTAAGTTCATAATGATTGGTTGAAATTTTATAAATAAGCAGCTCAGTACTTTTTCTTGACAGCTCTGTAGTGACTCTTTTTCAATGTGAAGTATATAGGAATTAGGAGAAAGGAAACTTATTCTAGGACTAAATAAAGATGCCTACTCACCATTCCTCCTAAGGTTACCTAAAATTTTTAAATTTAGTTTCACACTGAAGAGACAAATCCCCCAAAAACCTATATACTAGCTGACCTGTGGCTTTGGTTAAGAATTTTTGCTATGTCAGGTGTGGTGTCTCATGCCTGGAATCCTAGTGCTTTAAGAGGCTGAGGTGGGTGGATCACTTGAGCTTAGGTGTTTGAGATCAGCCTGGGCAACATGGAAAAACCCTGTCTCTACAAAAAACACGAAAAAATTAGCCAGCCATTGTGGCATATGTCTGTAGTCCCAGCTACTCAGGAGGCCAAGGTGGGAGGATTGCTTGAGCCCAGGAGATGAAGGCTGCAGAGAGCTGTGGTTGCTCCCCTGCACTCCTGCCTGGGCAAGATAGACCTTATCTCTACAAAAAAAGAAGTCTTGCTAAAGTGTAACCTGCGGGCTGAAGGAATCCAGGCCATTTGCTTTTCTATAATTTCTTCAGTGATAATGGGCTAATGTCTCAAAAGAAGAGAAGGAGAAGAAAAATATATGATTTCAACAGGGATTTCACTTGATACAACTGAATGGCTGCACTCTTCGGTTGTACATTTTGGATTGTTTGTGGATAAAGTTTGGTGGGATTATTCTAAACATGCTCCTGTGCTTTTTCTTCTTCCCAAATGCCTCCAGTTATATAATAAAGAATGCAAGTCTTAGGTCAATGACTAGATTTTGACTTATGACAAATTCTGTCAAATTGAGAAAACTAAATTCTACAGAATCTTCAATATGCTTGAAATTTCATGGATATAAAAAATGATAAGTGCCTAAGATTAACTTTCAAACTGGTAGTTGACTACTAAATTAGGCAGACCAACATCCTTTCCTGCTTAAAGTGAGCCCACTTTCTTTCTAAGTTTGCTGGCGTGAAACAGTGGGTTCCACAGACAATTCTAAGTACTGTTAACCTTTTCCTTCTGTACCGCCATGTGGTGGCCACTTGTGTGAAGATGTTCATATGTTTGAAGATGTTCTCCAATCTCTTATTCTAAGTAGAGAAATTTCAAACCTACCAAAATTAACATCGTGTTTCTCCATGAGATTCGCCACACCTCTTATTTATGGTTTGTGTAATGTGCTCTCTATACATCTACAGACAGTGACATCTTCAAAGAAAGATCTAAGCGTCTCCAGGCTTTGAAGGAATTCCAACAGTGGCCCCACTCTGAGAGACATCTGACTCTTCCAAGGGAGAACTATGGATCCACCTCTTTGGGGAAACTTTTCCTGCTGAAGAGGATGCTTGTTTATTTCTACCGCTATCATGCAGTTTCCTTTGTGACTAGTTGTATGTGCTAGTAGGCCTGACAGGCTGAATCAATGGTCAAACAAAACAATAAGTGATTCATCAAAGTCCAACCATAACCAGTCAAACTTATTAGTTCTCACCATCACTCAGGAAGCAATGGAAAATTACTATTCATTTAGATCACAGTAACGCCATGAAAATAATAAAAGAAAAAAGAAATACTGTTTTGAAATCCCAAACCCTCTGGCTCTTTCCCCCACAGAAGGGGAGACTGGTTCTGGTAAATATCTGTTTTTCACATACAGTTATTTTAACTTTTTCATGGATGACTGTACCTGTTTTTGTTTGGTTATTATCAGATTTATATTGTTTCTGCAGGTAACCGCAGTATAATATTGTGAAGAGCATGGGCTCTGAAGCCAAACTGCCTGCATTTCAAAACCCCTGCTTTATCATTTACTGACTGTGTCTCAGTTTTCTCATCTGTAATGCAGGAATAACTATAGTACTCATTATCTCGCGGCTCCCAGGGTTATGGTAAGAATTAAATGAGAGAATGTATGTAAAGCACCAACAATAGCCTTGGTACTTAGTAGATACTCAAAACAGGTATGCTATTATAGCTGAAGCATGATAAAAGACTCCCTGTAAGCCACAGACATGTAACATAGTAGTACTCCCAAACTCAGAGTGAAAGATAAATTGCTCTCACCTGTAAAAGGTAAAACAGTTGCTGATATGTTTCTAGTGTTTTTCTCCTCTCCTTACTCAAACTTTTTATTCCTTGGTTGTCGGTGTTATTCAGTATTTCCATTTCTCCTCCTTTTTTCTTATTCAGCTTTTTACTGTGTGAAATTACATCCTGTAAAAAATTTGATGAGATTACTGCTTTTTAATTCTTGTACTCTTTTCCTCCTCCCTTCACATACAGGACTGAAACACACGTAATTGGAAATACAGGCATACCTCATTGTATTGTGCATTGCTTTATTGTGCTTCACAGATATTGCATTTTTTTTTTTTTGCAAATTGAAGATTTGTGCAACCCTGCATTGAACATGCCTGTTGTCACCATTTTTTCCAATAGCATGTACTTACTTTGTGTCTCTGTGTCACATTTTGATAATTCTTGTAATACATAGAGCTTTTTCATTATTATACTATCTGTTATGGGGCGCTGTTATCAGTGATCCTTTTTTTTTTTTTGAAATGGAGTCTCTCTCTGTCACCCAGGCTGGAGTGCAGTGGTGCAACCTCAGCACACTGCAACCTCCGCCTGCCAGGTTCAAGCGATTCTCCTCCCTCAGCCTCCCGAGTAGCTGGGATTACAGGCACCTGCCACCACGCCTGGCTAATTTTTGTATTTTTAGTAGAGATGGGGTTTCACCATGTTGACCAGGCTGGTCTCGATCTCCTGCCTTCTTGATCCACCTGCCTCTGCCTTCCAAAGTGCTGGGATTACAGGCGTGAGCACCCGGCCTATCAGGGATCTTTGATGTTACTATTCTAATTGTTTTAGGGTACCACAAACCATGCCCATATAACTTAAGCAGCAGTTCTGACTGCTTCACCAACTTTCCTTTTTCTCTTCTCTCCTTGGGCGCCCTATTCCCTGAGACAGGACGATATTAAAATTAGGTTAATTAATAACCATACGATGGCCTTGAAGTGTTCAAGTGAAATTTACACATCTTTCACTTTAAATGAAAAGCTAGAAATGATTAAGCTTAGTGAAGAAGTTATATCAAAAGATTATATCAAAAGATAGGCTAGGCCTAAAGCTAGGCCTCTTGCACCAAACAGCCAAGTTATGAATGCAAAGAAAAATTTCTTGAAAGAAATAAAAAATGCTACTTCAGTGAAAACATGAAAGATTAAAAAAACCAAAATGGCCCTATTGCTGATATGGAGAAAGTTTGAGTGGTATGGATAGAAGATTAAACCAGCATAATATTCCTTTAAGCCAAAGCCTAATCCAAAGCAAGGTCCTAACTTTCTTCAATTCTATGAAGCCTTAGACAAGCCAGGAAGCTTTGGAAGAAAACTTGGAAGTGGGCCAAGTGTGGTGGCTCATGCCTGTGATCCCAGCACTTTGGAAGGCCAAGATGGGAGGATGGCTTCAGGCCAGGAGTTTGAGATCAACCTGGGTAACAGAGCAAGACCCCATCTGCACAAACCAATTTTAAAAATAAGCCAGGTGTGGTGGCTTATGCCTGTGGTACTAGCTACTTGGAAGTCTGAGACCCACAGTAAGAAATACATTTTCCATCTTTTATTGGTGAACACACATACACCCTCTCTCTTACTAATGGTGCATGCTGATATTTTCTATTTGCTTTTATTCTATTCCACTTTTAAAGATTACTCATTGTGACACACTAAAATGATTTAATGACCCTAATGGCACATGACTCATATTCGAAAGTCGCTGTTCTAGAACACCTCCCCTGTCACTTGGCATTAGTTCACTGTCCCAGAGTAAGTGGTAAGAAAGTTGCTTTTCCTAAAACTTCTTCCAGATTTTTGACTGAGCTCTTAGCTGGACCTCTACATGAGGACTCTACTTGCACATCAGGAATGCTGGGCCAGTATCCTTAGAGGGGCACTATGGTCAGTGTGGACAACAGCGTTTTGCTCTGCATGCACTACTGGCATCTGTCACTCTGGCTCCTTCCCACCAAATACCAGCAGGGACCCCTAGTCATTTTCACAGCCGACATGTGCCCGCCCTCATTTCCAATTGCCACTGGGGATAAGAACCACCGTCAGGTCTTGTCTAAAGGGTAAGCTCTAAATATGTTTACTTCCTGGCACCCCATTCTCCCATGGCTGGGGTCAGCCTATTGAGAAGCTGGGGTCCAGAGCTCTAGGAAGCTCTCGAATAAGACAGTTCCATGTGGCTACATCCATTGCCTTCCAGGTCCATGATTTTATTCTTTCTCATTCTCAGCTCAGAGAGAGGCAGCCTTGACTTACCCACTTACTTCTGTCACCCCAGTTGCTTTTATAGGGAAAGGGGAGGGGGAGTTGATTTACATTCCCATAACATTTTTTAAAAAGCAACATTTCCCCCTTGTTTTACCAATATATAAAGTGTATTCAGTTCAATGAAAGGAATTGTAGTTACCACCAGATAGAGGTCAAGGGGGAATCTAGGCAGGTGGCTGTCTGATAATCCTTATCTATAAGAAGTCCTAAGACATCACTAGAGTAAATGTGGCTTATAGTGCCAGTTAATCCACATTTTTCCTCTTCAGATAGCTGGCGATGTTAAATCATTCAACTCCCTCAAATACACAGAATAAATCTATTACCTTGATTTTAAATATATGGCAGGAAAACAAGTCTTGTTACCTAGAATCCCCCCCTTTTCCCTCCCAAGTGTTTTCAGTGGAGGTCACTCTAGAAACTAGGGGCTTTTTGTTTTGTTGCAGACTTCATCTTCTGGTTAATGGTTTTTGCCATATACAGAAGAGAGGATAGGGGTGGTGAGCAAGATCTGGGGCAGATCTAAACTCCTCTGCATTAAAAACAGAGAGAGTTGGTGAAGGCAGGACAGGGAGAGGAATGGAGGGAGGGAAGCAGCAGAGGCAATGCTGAACCCAGAAAGGGGAAGAGAGGGCAGGCCGGTGGCTGTGCCAATGGAACAGCGCCTGTCTGCTGGAGCTCCAAGGGCAGAGCCGGGTACAGCAACCAGGATAGCCCCTCTGCCTTCTCCCTGTGAGGTTCTGACTTGCTCATGAATGTGCTTGGGTGAGTGGAGGTTTGCTTTGGGAAGCTTGAAAATGGACACAAGAGCCAACCTAGACAAGGATAACAAACAGAGCGGTTACTTTTTATTCATTGCAACTCACTTTTCCTGATTCTTAATCAATATCAAACACTGGAGGAATACCGTGGTTTGAAAGAGGAACTGTATTTGGCTTGTTCATGATAGTCCCACATCTCAATACTGCCCTTTTCCCACCACCTTTCCCCTTTTCCTGATAAGGGGATATCTGCAGGCCGGTAGTACGCTATGACATAAACATTTTTTGTAGAAAGTGTGGGCTAGTATGAAGGGCTTGGGCTTGGGCGTCGTAAAGATATGGATATCTGCAGAGTATAATTAGCTTGGTAAACTTGCACAGGTTAACCTAAGCTTCAGTTTCCTCATCTATAGAGTGACTATAATAACAGCAATTTTAGTGAGTTGCTGTGAAGATTAAAAATATATGTAAATCACCTAGTACATTTTCCAAGGAAGAAAACACACTCACAGAGAGGTTAAGAAACATGCTCAAGGTCACATGTTAATATAAGCAGTGAAGTAGCATAATTAAGCATTAATAGTTACAAATCTCAATCCTGAGTTTCAGGTAGTACTGGCCTGCAAATCTGGGCTCCTAGATGATACATCACACTTATGAATGGGAATTTTAGTGCTAGTTTTAGATTAGCTTTAGTCTCTTAATTTAGGCTTTCCTTCCAGCTAGGTTGACCTATAGTTTTTTCGTTTTTTTTTTTTTTGGCTCCTGTGCCTCCAGGAAACCTCTATTTCAGTTGCTTTGTCTTCTTTCTCCAAACTATTCTTTTTGCCTAAAATCAATGTTAGTCACTTCACTAACCTACAGATTTTGAGGTTTTAAGGAATGCTGATTTTAAAAGAACTATAAAAAATGTTAAGGTTACTAGCAAGAGTTAGCATTGTTCTGTAAGAACAAAGCCATTTCCCTTTACAATCTCTCTTTCCTCACTAAACACACACTCATTGTTAAAATAAAAGGTGTGGGGAGGAGGGGAGAAGATAAACTTAACTATCACACAAAGAAAATCACTTAACTTCTTTCTCCGTCTGGCTTATTATTATTTTTTGATAATATAAGAAATCATACTACCTTAGGTACTATTTTCTCCTCTACTAAATCACAAACCTTTCCTCCTGCTTTAAAAGTATCAAAACCATTATTTTTAGTGGTTATACAACATCTACATTAAACTAATTATATCATCCTCTATTGTTTTGGCCTTCAGGTCGTTTCCCACTTTTTCACTACTATAAATAAAGCTTCAACTGCTCTGTTCTTGTATCACTACAAACGTTCTGTCAATGATAAGGCTAACAGCTGCATATTTAATAATCATTAGTTTAATCACTAAAAAATGTTGGATACATATTTGGTGTTTGCAAATATGTTGAAAAACTTCACAATGTTATCTATTAGTGATAAGTGGCTTTAAAAACCCCCCCACAAAACTCAAGCATTCATGAAAATCTGATAACTTGCCATGATTGTGTTTCCAAAAGATACATATTATTTAAACTATGTACTGATGTGCAACTAAGCCTTTATTTTAAAAGGCAAGACATTTCCTGTTTATGATTTTATGGCGATAGGGTGAAACAGCAGTTTAAGGCTATAAAAAGCATTCTCTAAAAAACCTTCTGGAATATATTACACTTTAAAAGTTCTCATGTATGTCAAACAATACAAATACATTATTTTTTAAAAGTACTATTGTTTTCTGGATAAAATAATAAAAGTAGTTTTATTCCTGAATATTAAGAAGAGACGATCACTTGTGTTTATAAAATGATGTTTTTCTTATTTTCTCCTCCACAATTGCCCTGGTGTCTTTATGAGGTCTGGAGGACCAGCCTGGGGCATTCACATGCCCACGTAACTGGCAGCCTCCTGTGGCTGCTCATCTCCCAGCTCTCCAGAACACTTGCTTGGTTGTTGGCCACTGGAGCTCCACCTATGAGCCACTGTATCCTTCTCAGAGTTTCCAGAAGGTCAGTTTCCCTCTTCGACCTATCAGTTTTCTGAAAACTGATGTGGCACATAGGAAGGGAACAGGGACGGGAGAGAGGTCTTATCCTAGGCATCTGTTCTTGGGTAAAATGACGCTTTTACACTTTTTTTTGAGCCCTGATATTGGCAGGTTTCACACAGATGTGAAGTCACACCGTGATTTATTTAGAAGTTATCAATGGGGGCAGTGTGACTCTGTACATATTTTGGAAATACGTGGGGATGTTTTTTAATATCTTAACAATTGAAGGGCACTCCTGCTTTATAGAGAGCAGGGATTGGGGATGAGAGGTGCTCTGCGATCTGGCGATTTGTGGGATGGTCCTGTGTAAATAATTGCCCTACACCTTCCATGACAGAACTTTTGAATGTCTTACTGGTCATTTATGTAGGTCAAGATTCTGTTTGTAATTATCTAAGCCTAGAATCTAATTGTTTTACGTAGATGTGTAATATATTTTCTCCACACAAAATCTAGGATTTTCTAGAATTGCAACTGCTGTGTAAACTGGGTGGAGACTACACTTGGCTAATGCTGAACTTTACAAATAGTTGTTCTCCATTTGGGAAAATGAGGTCCTGCCAGCTCTACCACTTCTTCACATCAGTTGCCACTGAAGCCCTCACAATCTGTAGCTGTTCTGTGAAGAGGTCCACACCCCTGGTAACTGTATCATGTCTTCCAATGTCATCAGGCATATACATTTTCTCAATAAAATGTGTGCTTTTATTAACAATTACTCTTTAATTTTCTCTTTTGTATTCATATAAAGGCCCTAGTCTTATTCTGAAGGTATATACATCAGTACATTTTATCACATAGATTTCATTTCAGAATAAGGAAGCCTTACAAAATGTTATAAATGGGGAGGCATAAAATTTTACAGACTAGAGAACCACTAATTTATAATAAAACGATAAAACTTATCGTAGATTCCAAATGAACTTAGCTAGACCAAAGTATCATGCACATATATAATCACAAACAACATGTTTCAGTCAACAGTAGACCTCATATAAGACATTAGTTCTATAAGATTATAGTACAATATTTTCACTGTATTTTTTCTATGTTGAGCTATGTTTAGACACACAAATACTTACCTTTGTGTTACAATTGCCTGCAGTATTAGTACAGTCACAAGCTGTACAGGTGTGTAGCCCAGGAGCAGTAGGCTCTATCATATAGCCTAGGTGTGTAGTAGACTCTACCATCTGTGTTTAGGTAAGTGTTCTATGATGTTTGCATCAGGATGAAATCACCTAATGCTACATTTCTGAGAACGTATCCCTGTCATTAAGTGACTCTTGACTGTATGTAGGCATCTTCCCTCTTCTGGGAGCTGACAGTCCCAAAAACCCCACTGACCTCTAGTGTGATCCTGTTCTTCACCAGGAGTCCAATCTTGATGTCCATCAGGTTCAGGTCTTTTTCCAGCTGTTGATTGGCCCTGATCTTGGTCACTACTTCTTCCCTTAATCGTGCAACCTCTAGTTCCTCCTGGAAATCCAAATCACTTTGGTCCAACAGGTATACAAATTTGCGAATTACTGTTAATGGTGGGTTTTCAGAGCCAACTGCAGTGACAGGAACAGGTATACTTTAATTAGGAAAGCTTGGAATGATTATCAACAGGAAAGAAACAAGGTCTTAAACAATTACTAGAAAAATATACCAATGAAAGTACTTGGTCTAGGGTGAGAATCATTCTACCCACCCCCACACAATTTAAAATCTGGACAAGGAAACTGATCAATAAATAAATGAACAAAACAGATATCTGACCCCACTCTTTTCTAGTTATCAACTCCCCTTTTCTCCCTTTTATCAGCTCTCTCTCACACTGTTCCCTGGACTCATGCACTAAGAAGATAGTACTATCTGTGCCTCCTTCCTCAGGAACCTGGGAAAGAAAGTTAATATAAGTTACCTCGACCCTGAGACCTTGTGCTTGAGCTAGATAAGTGACTTACATTCTTGCTGCAGGAAGCAGAAAGTGGTTTCTCCCAACCCAAAGGATCTTTGGGAAGGAGCCGGAAGTAGGCGAAAGCTGAATTAGAAAAGGGCCAGGAAGGGAGGACTGTAAAAGCCAAACAGGAACCAACGGAACGATAAGTGAAATGAATGTTCTACTCAGCTGAAATAAAAAGATTTTAGAAATTGAAACTTGGCCCTTGTTCTTTGAGCACCGGCCAAGGGAGGGTGCTCAGAATCTATGGGTCAGCCCTTGTTATTGAGAGGGACATTCTCACATAAACTCTAAAAGGGTTTTTCCCTTAGTACCTGGAACTTTAGGCTTTGATTTCCTGGCACTCTAACTCTTGGAAAATATTTTAACATGCTTAGGGAGATAAGAGCTGGGTAAACTGTAAGAATAAATCATCTCGTCCATTGAGGACGAATGATTAGACCCAATACTAGAGAGATGACTTGCAAGAGCTAGTCCAGTCATGGCCATCTCAATAGCTGCCCTCCTTTACACCTAGGCCCTTGACAGTCTTCCTTTGACTTCCACCTTAGTTCTGTGGTGTTTTGACACTAAAGGAGTAAGGAAACCAACACCACAAACAACTGCATAAACCCAGCATGGAAAACCAAATCTATAGTTAGGTATGTTATTTTACCGCTGCTGATGGCCTTTATTGGAGAATTTTCCTTGGATCACAGGACCCTTTATTTCCTGACCACCGAAGCACATCAATTTATTTTCCTTCCATTTCTAGCAAAGATGCTGCCACTGACATGACCACTTCAGGGAAGGCCTTAGCAATGCACCACAGCTCATCCATGCAGCCAAGTTGGGGGAACATGAGCCCTCCCACCGTGGCCAGAGTTGATGGCTGCTTCTCCCTCCCGCTAAGGGTTATATCTCTTCATATGTACTAACAGTCCCATCGGAAAATGACTAAATTTTAGCTTTACTAATTGTTATGGCCTGAATTTATTATTTCCTCTATCAATACTAGGCTTTTTGCCATCTTCATCTGAGAATGACTTTGTGGTACAGGTATTTTCATTTCAGGAAATCAGACCCCTTTATAGTCTGCACCTACAAGTGACCACATCTTAGTTCCAGCAACTTTCAAGCTGGAATGCATTCAGTGACATTCCAGAGAAAAAGGGTGAGAACAGATGATAACAAACTTAGAAAAGTTTTGGTTACCATACATTTTTTTGGTTACCATAAAAGCACCCAATTTGCTGAAGCCCAGAGAAGCTTAGATCTAACTCACTCACCGAGATGGTTTCTCTATTTACCTTTTATGTCCCAATATAAAGTTGCCTAGATTTTAAAACTGGAATTTGTGTTTGTAATAAAAAAGTAAACAAATAAAAAACATCACTGTAACTGCTTAAAAAAAAACATGTTACCTTGAATGAAATGAAAATTAGCCTGTGTTCATTTGGAAAATTTACTTTGAACTCATCTTTCATATATAAAAGCAATAGCAAACATATTTTAGTGTCAGGGCTCAGAAAAAGAAAAAATCCTCTTTAGCCTTCTTTAAAAAAAATTCAAAACAACAACAACACATCTACTAGCTGAGAGGTGAGCTGGAATCTAGTGGAATGAGACATTATTCAGTAGATTCTGCAGGCTGGAGGCAGAGTGAGGACTTCAAGCGTCCCTAGATTTTCCTTAACAAGTACCAGGGAAGATCTTTCTTCAGCCATATACTTCATCCCTTAATTCAGACAAACTTTAGACAATAAAAGGTGCTGGCTAAACTTACTAGGCACTGTAAGTACTAATAAATTTATCAGCAAGCTTTCCTCGACTGTGCATGTTCCTGTGATAATTAGAATGGAAAAATTGAATATATGAAGAATCAACTTACGATGTAAAAAAACAAAATAACAAACATAGGCAAAGTTGGGACTGTAAGGAGATAGCACAAAATGTGATTGTTATTTTTTGGTGAATTTTATTTTGCTATTTTCAAACTTTCTATACATTTTTATTAAAAACCTTAATCTGTAATCCCAGCACTTTGGGAGGCTGAGATAGGTGAATCATGAGGTCAGGGGTTGAAGACCAGCCTGACACACATGGTGAAACCCCGTCTCTACTAAAAATACAAAATATTAGCTGGGTGTGGTGGCTTGTGCCTGTAATCCCAGCTACTCAGGAGGCTGAGGCAGGAGAATCGCTTGAACTGGGGAGGTAGAGGTTGCAGTGAGCCAAGATTGCGCCACTGCACTCCAGCCTGGGCGACAGTGTGAGACTCTGTCTCAGAACAAAAACAAACAAACAAAAATTAAAAATTATTCTGTGAAAATTTCAGAATGAAATTGCAGGAAGATGTTTGCAGTTGTCATTTTTGGGAGATGAGACTATGTCTAACAAATTAAACAATGTAAATGTAAGGTTATTTTCTGGCTAACTCTTTTGCATTAGATTTTTGACTCTAGCTTAGATTGAAAAAAAATTCAGCATTTACGCCAACTCCATTCTCTTTGAAGAAGAAATTATACCATGTGGCTGATCCTTTCCATTTAATAGGAAGGCCCATTTCCTGTCACCAAGTGTTCCTCTGTGTACTGGTTTAGAACCTGGGGCCTGAGATGATCAAAATCTACTGGAAACAATGGGTATCCTCTGTTCTTAGAGCAACCTCTGAAGTGACCAATATGGACCAATATGTCCTTGCCTGGTTTATAAAAAATCCTTGCTTTGTTTCAGAAAGCTCTCACTTACCCAGTGTTTTGTAGTCATCTCTAGCTTTGTTCGCTCTCAGCAGTGACTGTATTTTCACAATTTCATTATTCTGCAAAAGATTGAGATAAGTCTTGATCTCCCAGTGTCCCACCTACTCCATTATTTTTGAATTTAGAACATTTAAGAACTGTTAGTATTTAAGAACTGACACTACTTAGAACTGACAGTATTTCAATGTGATGTATTCAACGTTTATTTTTCCATTTTCTTTGAAGAAGAGGTCAGGTAAGTTAACTAAAAGTACAAACAAGACTGTAGGGGAACTGCTTAGACAGAGATCTAAAAGGGGAAAATAATTTTAGCACAGAACTTAGATGATCCAATCTATGTTCCCATATCTCTTCTTTAAAGATTCAGGAAAAAATCCCTCCCAGCGGCTTCTATTTAAAGTAAGCAGTTAGCAGTTGAAAAAACTACATATGCAATGCTGGAAAATATTTCTCTAGAGTCTTCTCTCTTTGGTGTTACTAGCCTACAGTTTTCCCCTCACCTATTTTCTATTGAGTCCTGACTGGCGAAGTCTAACTCTCAACATGATTTCTGAATGAAAACAGTAAGCCTCCAAATATTATCATATGAAGTTCTAAGATCCCTTCTTCCCTAAGTGTTCTTGTCCACCATTCAACAAAAATCATTCAATGCTAACATTCAATAAAGCATTAATTTAGTTCATTATCACCCTGGATAAAATCCCACAGGCATTTTTCTTACATGATCTCTGAAATACTGTAGTCTTGAAAGATAGCTCTTTCTTGCAGTTGCCATTCGGAACCAGGACTGAATCTAAAAAGTTTAAAAAAATAGAAAAGAACAACAAAAAATAAAGAGAAAAGTCAAAGTAATCACCAAACAACCTGTAATACGGTTTTGTGTAGTTTTTCTAAAAACAATGATACTTAATAAGGAAAAAAAGCAGCCCACTAAATAATCAATCTTTCACAGATGTTTCTTAAGGGGTTCAAAACACTTTACCTGTTACTCTTAATTTCACCGCCTTAATAAGAGAGAGGTGGGGAGAATAATTTAACTTTGTACTATTTTACCTTAATCTCAGTAAATAAAAGCCAGAAGGGTGAGGCGTTTTGCTGAGAGTTGCAATGAGTCAGGAAATCATGTAAACTAAGTCTAGGGTTTCTTCTATCATCCCTTTAAATGCATTCAATATCCTTTAAGTTTTTATGGGAAAACACTGAAGAGGTCTCATGAGGGACCAATTGCTACCAATAGTTTCTGAGAGAATAGGCATATGTTCCATAGGATGCTATTTCATCAAGGAGCTACTGCACAATGGATCTGGGTCACGTTATTCTCTGCCTTCACAGTTTAAAACTTTTTTAAAATTTGTTTTTATTTATTATTATTTTTAAAAATACAAATGAGTTCCCCCTACGTTACCCAGGCTGGTCTTGAACTCCTGGGCTCAAGCGATCCTCCCACCTCGGCCTCCCAAAGTGCTGGGATTACAGGTGTGAGCCACGAAGCCTGGCCTAAAAGATCTTTAAACTAATCTGATTCTACTTTCCAGCTCCATTGCTTCCACTCTCATCTGGATTTCCAAGCTGGAGACTTGTAGATCTCCAAGTTGTAGATTTCCAAGTTGATTTTTGTCCAGTCCTCTGGCTTTCAGATCCATGAGAAAGGACACCACAGTACCCTTTCTTTCTCACCCAGAGCTATTCACCTGAGTGAAAGGCTGGGTTGACTAATTCAACTCCCAAATATAGGCCTTAAATTAGCTCTACTTCCTCTAATCATTGGTTTTGTTCTGTTACATCTGAGCATTCTAAATATGCTTAAGCAAATGTGGAAAGAGAAACATGAAATAAAGCTGGGTTCTACCTAGAGTTTAAATAATCAATTTGAACTTTCTGGACAAAGAGCATTTATTAGTTACAGAACACTTTGACTTGTGATTCTCATAACCACTCATAAAGGACTTGAGGTTTTATAGTAGTTTAACCAACCTGCTTGAAAAATGATTAGGTAAATGAGCAGCGGAGCTGGGATTCAAATCCAGTACTGCCTTCTGACTTCAAGGCTCACACATACCCTCCCTTTCTGTAGCTGTCTTTCAGATTAAACATGAAATGAGGGGAAACATTTAAGCCAAGCACATGGTATGGTAGGAAAGGGTATTTACCTTCACAATAGAATCAGTATTATCAATGAACGTTTGCCGCCTGTGCATATACTCCTTCCGTTGTTTACATCCTTTCCAAAAAGCCTAAGGAAAAGAGTGGGTTATAGAATTATTTACCAGCAAGTTTCCCAGTTTATATAGGAAGTGCAAGAGCAGAGCACATCTCAGGTCGCATGGAGCTGGGGCACTGTCAGGGACCCTCCCTTCAAATCTCATCTGGACACCCTCTCTGGGGGTAGCCAGTTAACCACGGCACAGCACATCAGCTCACAGCTGAGACTTGTTCTAAGCTTAGGACAGCAGAGCAGAGGTCATAAATTACATGGAGAAGCACAGTTCCTGCTGGAAAGCTTAACTTTACCAAGGCCCTGGGTGACAAGAAGGAATAATAAAATGGAGTTTCTCCAAAACCCATAAATAGTATTAAGTAGGTGCTACTGGTATTTGATAACAACAAAAAATGCTTGAAAATAATGCCTAATATTAAGTATCTTTACCACAACCAGTGGCCCACTGTGGTCCCGACTGGAAAGGAGGATGCTCTACCAACTTGTGGCCCTGAATCCCTTGGATCCCTGAAAACACTGGTGCTGCAACTGACCATCATTTCAGATACTTCCACATAAGGTTAAACAATGCTTCATCAACACAGCTTTACCTGATTATCACCATTAAGAAGAAGTTTTACAGGAAACACAAAAACCGGACACAAACTAGTATCTTTAGAAGAATTAAATTCATAACTGTTATCAGTTTATTCCAATTCATTTATGAGCATCTTTTTATTGAAACATCTTTGTAACTCACCCCAATTCTGATACTGTTTTCAAATTAGAAAGGAAGTAAAAGTTCCTTGTTAAAAGGGCAAATATAAAAAATCAAATTATTTGTATAAACATCCTTCCATGTCTGTATATATTTGCCTCATTCTTTTTTAAAAGGGTACATGAAATTTTGTTATTTCAACAATAATATTTTTGTAATGAGTCAAAACAATATAGTCAGGATGGAATCAAAATGATGAACTGGGCACTTGCTCCAGACTTCCCCTTGGTCCAAATCCCTAGAAGGCACAAATATGCTTAAAAAAAAAAAAACCTTTTAATTTCGAAAGAATCACCAACTCACAAGAAGGATCAAAAATTATTCAATGAGTTTCATGTACCCTTTACACAGCTTCCCCCAATGGTAACATCATACAAATATACTTTTATTATTATTTTTTGAGACAGGGTCTCATTTTGTCACCCAGGCTACAGTGCAGTGGCTCAATCATGGCTAACTGCAGCCTCCACCTCCTGGGCTCAACTGATCCTCCTGCCTTAGACTCCTGAGTAGCTGGGACCACAGATATACACCACCATGCCCAGCTAATTTTTCTATTTTCACTATGTTGCCCAGGCTGTTCTTGAATTCCTGGACTCAAGCAATCTGCCCACCTTGGCCTCCCAAAGTGTTGGGATTACAGGTGTTAGCCATACCTGGCCCAAACATACTTTTAAAGCAATCCATAATAATGCTAGAAAATAAGAAGGCATAGAGATAAAAATTATGAGGGTTCCTAGAAAACAGAAAGTAACTAGAACTGAACTGAAAGAGGAAAAGGCAGAACAAATTTCTACAAAAATGTCAAAACATCTTTGATATGGCTTTAAGCTTGAGGCAGTCAGGGTAGTTTTGGGAAAATTCTTGCCTTATCCATTTGTCAGTTGGTGGACAAAGAAAGCATAGATGGTGAAGTGTGAGCTCGAGGAAACTACAAAAGGGTATAGTTTTGGGGAGGGAATTTAGCAGTATCAAATTTAAAATTATTTAGCCTTTCATCCAATATTTCAAGTTTTCAATATATCTAGCCCAGGAAAATAAAAGCACCTGTGTAGAAAACCCCATATATAAGTATTTTGTCACAGCATTGTTTGTAATACCAAAAATGTGCATCCAGTAAAATGGTCACAAATAGGGGGAACAGCTAGAGACACTGCAATTGCAGTCCCACTGAGGGATGCTACACATCCGTTAAGAGTAAAGTAAGGTTGGGGGAGGGGAAGGGATAGCATTAGGAGAAATACCTAACGTAAATGATGAGTTAATGGGTGCAGCACACCAATATGGCACATGTATACATATGTAACAATCCTGCATGTTGTACACATGTACCCTAGAACTTAAAGTATATATATATAAAAAGAGTAAAGTAAAGTCATATATACTGACTATGGCAAGGCTCTGTGTCTTGGAGAATAGGAAGACCTCCAAGATATATAGATAATACGAAAAGGAAATTTTAGCTTACCACACATATTATGATACCACATGTTAACAAAAAATCCACAGAATAATTATACCTATTTCTATGCAAACAATCTGACCTCAATACCTAGAAGATCTATTAAAATACACAGTGAACAAAGAGAAAGGGTATACGTATCTGTGTACCTATCTCTACTTCCATCTGGCTACTTTATAAAGGGAACTACTATTTAACATTTTATTATGTATCCTATGAAATATGCACGTGTAAACACACATACCCCATCATTATACACACAAATACAAATACAAACTTACATTAAGATGTGAACTGGGCATGGTGGCTCATGCCTTGATACGGTTTGGATTTGCGTCCCCACCCAAATCTCATGTCTAATCGAAATCCGCAATGTTTTAGAGATCTTCACAGCAGCCCCTGCCATCACAGGCTGGGAAGCCTAGGAGGGCAGAACAGTTTCGTGGGCCCGGCCCAGGGCCTTGCTGCCTGCACAGCCTTGGGACACTAATCCCTGCATCCCAGCCACTCCAGATCTAGGCTAAAAGGGGCTCAGGTACAGCTCAGGCTGCTGCTTCAGAGGGTGCAAGCTGTAAGCCTTAGTGGCTTCCATGTCATGTTAAGCCTGTGGGTGCACAGAATGCAAGAGTCGAGGCTTAGGAGCCTCTGCCTAGATTTCAAAGAATGTTCGGAAAAGCCTGGGATTCCAGGCAGAAGCCTGCTGCAGGAGCAAAACCGTCATGAAGAATCTCTGCAGGGCAGTGTGGAGAAGAAATGTGGGGTTGGAGCTCCTACACAGAGTCCCCACTAGGACATTGCCTAGTGGAGCTGTGAGCAGACAGCCACTGTCCTCCAGACCCCAGAATGGTAGATCCATTGATAGCTTGTACCCTGTGCCTGGAAAAGCCACAGACACTGAATACCAGCCCTTGAGAGAAGCCACGGGGAATGAACCCTGCATACATTCAGAACCACATCAGCACTTCAACTGTCAATTTTAAAACTCAAGAGTAGAAAATGTATTTATTCATATTTTATTCTTCTAGCTATCCTTTCTTCCTTTCTGATGTTCTGAAATTTCTTCTTTCATCATTTCCTTTTTGTTTAGAGAGCTATCTATAGTCATTCTTTAAGGGAAGGTTTGCTGGTAACAAGTGCTCTTAATTTCTCTTTCATTCCTAAAGGATATTTTTGCTGGATATAAAATTCTATGTTGACAGTTATTTTCTCTCCAGACTCTACAAGTGTCTGAGTGCCTTGTTACAGGAGGGTGGAAGTTTAGACTCCTCATTCAGCCTTTGCTTCCCCTGAAAAATGTTTTACTTCCTTCTGGCCTCCTTAAGTTATGAAAAATCCTCTATCATTAGAACTGTCTCCCTCTTATAGGTAAGTTGTTTCTATCTCACTGCTTTTCAAAGTATTTTCTTTGTGTTTTGTTTTCAGAAGTTTGGCTGTGATATGTCTTTATGTGAATTTCTTTCACTTTACCCTGTTTGAGGTTTCCTCAGCTTCTTGAATCTGTGTTTTTGGAACATTTCCACTTTTACTTCAAGTACTTTGTCAGTACTGCCTCTTTCTCCTCTCCTCTGGGAATCTGATGACACAAATGTCAAATCTTCTGTTATAATCCCATTGATCCTTGAGGCTCTGTTCTTTATTTTTTTCAGTCTGCTTTTTCTCTGTTGTTCAGATCTGGGAATTTTATTGTTATAGTCTCTAGTTCACTGATTCATTCCTCTGTCCTTCCATTCTGCTGCAAAGACTATTCATTGGGTTTCCAAGTCTGTTACTGTATTTTTTAGTTCTAAAAGTTACTGTGTGGTTTATAAACTTTTTAATTATTTGCTGAGGCTTTAGTTTTTTTTCCTGAGATGTTCTTTCTTTTGCTTCAAGTGTTAGTAATTGCTAATTGCTTATTGTAACATTTTTATGATAGCTGCTTTAAAAATCCTTGTCAGATAATTCTAACATCTGTCATTTCTGTGTGGGCACCTAGGAATTGTTATTTTAAACTTAAGTTGTGATTTTATTGGTTCTTGACATAAGTGATTGTTGTGATTGTAATATCCAAATAGTCAAGTGATGAACCTTAGACAATGTGGGTAGTATGGGGTCCTGGATCTTATTTAATCCTACTGTTTTAGGTGGCTTTTCCTGACATTGTTTTGGCAAGGAGGCACTGCCTCATTACTAGGAGGTGGGAGGAGAAGGCTAGGTTCTCCATTTGGTTTCTGTCTATATAAACTAATATAACCCTCTTAAAGATGAAAAGGAAAAAAGGAGGCTAGTGAACCTTGGGACCCAAGGAACCTTAACACCAAGGTGGGGAAGGCCTCCTCGTTATTGCTGGGAGGGGGTCCAGCTACCTACTGGACCTGTCTTGATATCACTCTGGCTGGGAGAGTAGAAGTGCCTTCTTATTACTCCCCATGTGGCCTCCATTGACCAACTGAGGGAAAAGACCTTATTACAACTGGATGGTGTGAAGGTCCTGCCTCTCTGCCATGGCTCCTCTCACACCACTCTAGCAGGGAGAGGGAGGGCTGCCACATTACTGCTCAGTGGGCACGAGATAGATTCTACAAGTCTGGGTGCCTTGTTCCAATCCAGGAGGGTGGAAGCCCAGGCTCCCCATTCAGGCTTTGCTGCCCTAGGTGGAGGCATTACATTTTTTTTTTTTTTTTTCTGCGTGCACGTGTGTGTGGTGTTTGGCTAGAGTAGAGTAGTTACTGTTTGAAATTATTTTTGTCTTGCTAGACTGTTTCTTTCTTGGTCCTTTGGCTACAGAGAACAGGCTTTCATTGGAGCCTGTATTAGTCTGTTTTCATGCTGCTGATACAGACACACCTGAGACTGGGAAGAAAAACAGGTTTAATGGACTCACAGTTCCACATGGTTGGGGAGGCCTCACAACCATGGCGGAAGGTAAAAGGCACTTTTTACATGGTGGCAGCAAGAGAGAACGAGAAAGAAGCAAAAGTGGAAATCTCTTATAAAACCATCAGGTCTCATGAGACTTATTCACTACCACAAGAACAGTATGGAGGAAACCGTCCCCATGATTCAAATTACCTTCCACTGGGTCCCTCCCACAACATGCGGGAATTATGGATGTTCAATTCAAAATGAGATTCGGGTGGGGACACAGAAACAAACCACATCAGAGCCCGTACCCATTGGTATTTCTGGGTTGCCAGCCTCTTCAGCTACAGGTCAGAAAAATATAAACAAAAGAAAACTAAAAGAAAAAAAACCATTGGCCGGGCCCGCGGTGCTCAAGCCTGAACCCCAGCACTTTGGGGGCGAGACCGGGCGGAACACGAGGTCAGGAGATCAGACCATCCTGGCTAACACGGTGAAACCCCGTCTCCACAAAAAATAAAAAAAAAAAAAAAACTAAGCCGGCGAGGTGGCGGGCGCCTGTAGTCCCACTACTCGGGAAGGCTGAAGGCAGGGGAGAATTGCGGTAAACCCGGGGGGCGAGCTTTTGCAAGTGAAGCTGAAGGATCCGGCACTGCGCTCACAGCCTGGGCGACAGAGGCGAGACTCTGTCTCAAAAAAAAAAAAAAAAAAAGAAAAGAAAAGAAAGAACTCACCACTTGTCATTCTTGGTCCCAAGGGTTCACTAGTTAGTCTTACTTTTTTCTCTTCAAAGAGTGTTATGTTTGTTTATATATAACATTGGGGGCTTTTAGTTGTATTTATGGAAGAATAGGGAAAAAGAACATGTGTTCCATTTCCCCAGAAGCGGAAGGCAAGCCCAAATAATTTTTAAGTCCTTAAAGTTTATAGTTTTCTATATTATTAAGGTTATATGAATCTATTCCTTGACAAAATTCAAGATTTAAAAAAATCAGAAGTGTCAACAGCAGTTATGACTCAAGAGGATCAACTAAAAATGTATTAGAACTAAGAGTTCATCCTGCTGACTAGTAATAAAATGAATATAAAATTGATAACTTTTCTACATGTCAAGAATAAACAACATAATAGAATAAAGATGTTATTCACAATAGCAGAAAAAGATACATAGGGGTAGGAGTAAACTCAAAAATATAATGGAATACAATTATAATGGTATACTTTGGAACAGATTAATAAATGGAAAAAGATTAATGTCTGAACTGTAAAGTTTATTATTATAAAGATGCCAACCGCCTCAACAAAACTTTAAACTTCAACGCAATCATTTAAAGACACAGGAATGGGTCTAGAATTTTATCAAATGCTTTTGCAGTAACTATTGAAATGAGCACATGAGTTTTTCTCCCTTAAGCTCTTACGGTGATAAAGAATTATACGGGAAGATGAATTATCATCTGGAGTTTTGAAATGGAAGTGATCTTAACAGTGCTTCTCAAACGTTAATGTGAATATAAAATCATCTGAGGATCTTGTCAGAATGCAGGTTAGGATTCAATAGGCCTCGTGGAAGGCATGAGATTTTGTACTTTTACCAATCTTCCAGGCAAAGAGAGCAGTGTGTATGTGTCCACACATTAAATGATAAAATGTAAATAACCAAAATAAAAAATTTTAAATTAATTATGTTTAGAAAATGCTACCCCATGGGATTTGTCACTGTGACAATTCTGAGATGCGCAAAATTCTCTGATGTCACCAACAGTTGCTCACAAAAGTGTCCCAACAGCACAACAGCAAGTAAGGGAAGTGGACCCTCATTGTGGGTCTCTGGGATTTCATGGCAGTCCAATCAGTAAAACACATGTTGTGATGAATCTTAACAGTTCACATTTTGGTGGTTAACACTGGTTTAAAGCAGAGAAGTGTAATTGTTTGAATGTATATTGTAAATCCCATTCCTTCCTTAGTCCATACCGAAAGGCTAAACAAGATAATTGGAACGAGCTCAAGTTCCCATTTTGCTCTTCTGGAATTACCTAAACTCCAAAAACATGGTTAATTTCAATTATCTGAGATTCGCAAACATTCTGAATAAGTGACCTGTCATAGTAACAGATTATTTAATATTGAATCACTCCTGCATTGGCAAAATGACCCCATTCATCCATTCTGGTTTTCTTCTGCTTCTTCTTTTCTTCTTCTTCTTCTTCTCTTCTTTCTTTTCTTCTTCTTCTCCTTCTCCTTCTCCTCCTTCTCCTTCTTCTCCTCCTTCTCCTCCTCCTCCTTCTTCTTTTCTTCTTCTTCTTCCTCTTCCTTCTTCTTCTTCTTCTTTTCTTCTTCTCCTCTTCTCTTCTCTTTTCTCTCCCTCCTCCTCTTCTTCTTCTTCTTCTTCTTCTTCTTCTTCTTCTTCTTCTTCTTCTTCTTCTTCTTCTTCTTCTTCTCTCTTCTCCTTCCCCTCCTTCTTCTTCTTCTCCTTCTCCTTCTTCTTCTTCTTCTTTTTTTTAAATGTACTAAGGATTAACTCTGTGTGCCACCAGCATTTACCTTGAGAGTTCATTATTATGTTTCATCTCATTATTATTTACGTACATTTTCTGGTATTCTTCTACATTTATGAGTTTTGTTACCTTTCCAAACAAAGGCAGCTTGGCTGGGAATACAATTTTTTTGCTCCTGGATATGAACAGATACTTCTCAAAAGAAGACATTTATGCAGCCAACAAACATGAAAAAAAGCTCAACATCACTGGTCATTAGAGAAAAGCAAATCAAAACCACAATGAGATACCATCTCACGCCAGTTGGAATGATAATCATTAAAATGTCAGGAAACAACAGATGCTGGAGAGTATGTGGAGAAATAGGAATGCTTTTACACTGTTGGTGGGAGTGTAACTTAGTTCAACCATTGTGGAAGACAGTGTGGCGATTCCTCAAGGATCTAGAACTAGAAATACCATTTGACTCAGCAATCCCATTACTGGGTATATACCCAAGGGATTATAAATCATTCTACTATAAAGACACATGCACAGGTATGTTTATTGCAGCACTGTTCACAATAGTAAGGGATTGGAACCAACCCAAATGCCTGTCAATGACAGACTGGATAAAGAAAATGTGGCACATATACACCATGGAATACTATGCAGTCATAAAAAAGGATGAGTTCACATCCTTTGCAGGGACATGGATGAAGCTGGAAGCCATCATTCTCAGCAGACTAACACAGGAACAGAAAACCAAACACCGCATGTTCTCACTCATAAGTGGGAGTTGAACAATGAGAACACATGGACACAGGGAGGGGAACATCACATACTGGGGCCTGTCAGGGGCTGGGGAACTAGGGGAGAGATAGCATTAGGAGAAATACCTAATGTAGATGGTCTGTTGATGGGTGCAGCAAACCACTATGGCACATGTATACCTATGTAACAAACATGCACATTTTGCACATGTATGCCAGAACTTAAAGTATAATAATAAAAGAATTTTTTTTGCTCCATAGAAGAATACTACTTACCTCATATTTCATTTGCCAAAATTCTGTTTTTCTTTTTTTAGTCTGTAAGTTTTAGTTCCATTGAGATAAGCTTTTCCTATTATGTACCAACAACAGAACTCTTGTGCATAGCCATGATATTGTAAGCTCTTCTCTAATTAGAGGCTGTTTATTATAAGCAAATATGGGTATAAAGTTGATATAAAGAAACTTGGAAAATTACAGACAGATGGAATTTACATGCCGGGTGTGGTGGCTCATGCCTATAATCCCAGCACTTTGGAAAGCCGAGGCAGGCAGATCACTTGAGGCCGGGAGTTCAAGACCAGCCTGGCCAACATGGTGAAACTCTGTCTCTATAAAAAATACAAAAATGAGCAGGGTGTGGCGGCGCACGCCTGTAATCCCAGCTACTTGGGAGGCTGAGGTATAAGAATCAGTTGAACCCAAGAGGTGGAGGTTGCAGTGAGCTGGGATGGTGCCACTGCACTCCAGCCTGGGCGACAGAGCAAGACTCTGTTTTAAAAAAAATAGGTTTAAAAAAAAAAAATAGATTCACAAAAATGGCAGTCTCATTCTCCTGCCTGGTATGGGAACTTGTGGGAAAATTTATAACAGCCATCTTATTTGTTTTGTTTTCTAGTACCACAAATATATTTTCTGTGCAGAGTATCTGTATAAAAGAAGTCTGTCAAAACACTTAGACCTCAGAGGTCATTGCTCTGTTTTATAGACTTTATTCCTCGCTGGGAAATCTGGCTTGATACACAGGCTGCTATGCTTGATAACTGGACACTCAGTACAGATATATTCAAATTACCAATGCCAACTTCGAATGCACAAAATACTTGTGTGATTTCGGTTAGCCAAGAAAGCCCTAAACATTTACCTCTTCTCCCTCTCCTCGAAGGTAAAAAAAAAAAAAAATCCAGCGATCTGTAAGAGTAGTCAGTTACATTAAAACAACTAAGGACCGACTCTCCCAGGCCATCCCCTTCCTCTTGGTCCACAGACTCTGCCGCTGCTCCTGGCAAAGTGAAGTTCCTTCAGGGTAGCTTACTTTTCTTCACCAGGATGCTTGTGGCACTCCCTGAGCTGAAGTTCAATAATTCATTAAATCTCAGGGCTAGGTTTTGGTGTTTACCATTATTATATCCTTTCCTAAAAAGTAGTATACTGGCTTTTTTCAGTTCACGAAAAAAACTTCCTCCTGTAGTTACCTATTCTATCCTATTTGATTTTTTTCTGAAGTCTTCCTGTGCCCCATCACCAGTATCAATATTGGATCCCCATTATCTGCTCTCTGAGTCATTATCTCTATCACCTTGCCATTTCTAAAGTTTATCAAGCACTTGAGAAGCACATACTAGGAAACCTCTGTTATGTGAATTATTGCAGTCCGTCCTTACCACCCTGCAATAAAATGGGCATTACATTTTTCAGATGAGAAAGTGTGTCTCTTCTTCTTCTTCTTCTTCTTCTTCTTCTTCTTCTTCTTCTTCTTCTTCTTCTTCTTCTTCTTCTTCTCCTTCTCCTTCTCCTTCCCCTCCTTCTTCTTCTTCTCCTTCTCCTTCTTCTTCTTCTTCTTTTTTTTAAATGTACTAAGGATTAACTCTGTGTGCCACCAGCATTTACCTTGAGAGTTCATTATTATGTTTCATCTCATTATTATTTACGTACATTTTTCTGGTATTCTTCTACATTTATGAGTTTTGTTACCTTTCCAAACAAAGGCAGCTTGGCTGGGAATACAATTTTTTTGCTCCTGGATATGAACAGATACTTCTCAAAAGAAGACATTTATGCAGCCAACAAACATGAAAAAAAGCTCAACATCACTGGTCATTAGAGAAAAGCAAATCAAAACCACAATGAGATACCATCTCACGCCAGTTGGAATGATAATCATTAAAATGTCAGGAAACAACAGATGCTGGAGAGTATGTGGAGAAATAGGAATGCTTTTACACTGTTGGTGGGAGTGTAACTTAGTTCAACCATTGTGGAAGACAGTGTGGCGATTCCTCAAGGATCTAGAACTAGAAATACCATTTGACTCAGCAATCCCATTACTGGGTATATACCCAAGGGATTATAAATCATTCTACTATAAAGACACATGCACAGGTATGTTTATTGCAGCACTGTTCACAATAGTAAGGGATTGGAACCAACCCAAATGCCTGTCAATGACAGACTGGATAAAGAAAATGTGGCACATATACACCATGGAATACTATGCAGTCATAAAAAAGGATGAGTTCACATCCTTTGCAGGGACATGGATGAAGCTGGAAGCCATCATTCTCAGCAGACTAACACAGGAACAGAAAACCAAACACCGCATGTTCTCACTCATAAGTGGGAGTTGAACAATGAGAACACATGGACACAGGGAGGGGAACATCACATACTGGGGCCTGTCAGGGGCTGGGGAACTAGGGGAGAGATAGCATTAGGAGAAATACCTAATGTAGATGGTCTGTTGATGGGTGCAGCAAACCACTATGGCACATGTATACCTATGTAACAAACATGCACATTTTGCACATGTATGCCAGAACTTAAAGTATAATAATAAAAGAATTTTTTTTGCTCCATAGAAGAATACTACTTACCTCATATTTCATTTGCCAAAATTCTGTTTTCTTTTTTTAGTCTGTAAGTTTTAGTTCCATTGAGATAAGCTTTTCCTATTATGTACCAACAACAGAACTCTTGTGCATAGCCATGATATTGTAAGCTCTTCTCTAATTAGAGGCTGTTTATTATAAGCAAATATGGGTATAAAGTTGATATAAAGAAACTTGGAAAATTACAGACAGATGGAATTTACATGCCGGGTGTGGTGGCTCATGCCTATAATCCCAGCACTTTGGAAAGCCGAGGCAGGCAGATCACTTGAGGCCGGGAGTTCAAGACCAGCCTGGCCAACATGGTGAAACTCTGTCTCTATAAAAAATACAAAATGAGCAGGGTGTGGCGGCGCACGCCTGTAATCCCAGCTACTTGGGAGGCTGAGGTATAAGAATCAGTTGAACCCAAGAGGTGGAGGTTGCAGTGAGCTGGGATGGTGCCACTGCACTCCAGCCTGGGCGACAGAGCAAGACTCTGTTTTAAAAAAAATAGGTTTAAAAAAAAAAATAGATTCACAAAATGGCAGTCTCATTCTCCTGCCTGGTATGGGAACTTGTGGGAAAATTTATAACAGCCATCTTATTTGTTTTGTTTTCTAGTACCACAAATATATTTTCTGTGCAGAGTATCTGTATAAAAGAAGTCTGTCAAAACACTTAGACCTCAGAGGTCATTGCTCTGTTTTATAGACTTTATTCCTCGCTGGGAAATCTGGCTTGATACACAGGCTGCTATGCTTGATAACTGGACACTCAGTACAGATATATTCAAATTACCAATGCCAACTTCGAATGCACAAAATACTTGTGTGATTTCGGTTAGCCAAGAAAGCCCTAAACATTTACCTCTTCTCCCTCTCCTCGAAGGTAAAAAAAAAAAAAATCCAGCGATCTGTAAGAGTAGTCAGTTACATTAAAACAACTAAGGACCGACTCTCCCAGGCCATCCCCTTCCTCTTGGTCCACAGACTCTGCCGCTGCTCCTGGCAAAGTGAAGTTCCTTCAGGGTAGCTTACT
The DNA here is from genome assembly GCF_001698545.2 of Rhinopithecus bieti. NCBI lineage: Eukaryota > Metazoa > Chordata > Mammalia > Primates > Cercopithecidae > Rhinopithecus > Rhinopithecus bieti. Next base: position 1,686,408 of record NW_016813589.1, on the reverse strand, counting down.
TTTCTTCACCAGGATGCTTGTGGCACTCCCTGAGCTGAAGTTCAATAATTCATTAAATCTCAGGGCTAGGTTTTGGTGTTTACCATTATTATATCCTTTCCTAAAAGTAGTATACTGGCTTTTTTCAGTTCACGAAAAAAACTTCCTCCTGTAGTTACCTATTCTATCCTATTTGATTTTTTTCTGAAGTCTTCCTGTGCCCCATCACCAGTATCAATATTGGATCCCCATTATCTGCTCTCTGAGTCATTATCTCTATCACCTTGCCATTTCTAAAGTTTATCAAGCACTTGAGAAGCACATACTAGGAAACCTCTGTTATGTGAATTATTGCAGTCCGTCCTTACCACCCTGCAATAAAATGGGCATTACATTTTCAGATGAGAAAGTGTGTTTTAATAATCTATTCTTTCTCTCATCTTTTGTGGATTTTTCTGAAGCTTTCTGTGTCTGCTCCAATTATGCTCAGTGTCTATTTTGCATTCTGCAGTTATAAATTCATTTACATTCTATGACATCATTATTTCTCTTCCTCTCCTTAGCTGTCAGCTGTCTTTTTATTTTATTATTCTGTTGTCTTCTTATTTCATTAAGTCCACGTCTTAACAAATTCCTTGACAGTATAAAGCAGTTTCAGTATAACATTCTCTCCTGTCTTCTGGAAGAGTAACTCTAGATGTCTACTCCATTTATATTTTGCAAGTTATATTCCTTTTTCTGTTTTTGATATGAAATCTTTTTTGTTTATGAGCAGTTTTTTCTTTCTGGCTCACTCAGGCGATTTTACTGGGGACTTCTAACTGCTCAAAAATAATATGGCTATGTAGATTATCTTTGACTTCCTCTATATTGACCTGGGCACCTCCCAATTAACTCCATAAGCACTTGAGACAGACTGCTGGACGTTGCTCATGCACATTCTCTGTACCACTACTCACTTCCTTGGCAGACCACTGATGGCAGGGAGGGTGGTGTAGCTGGGGTATAGCTGGCCTTGGCCTAGGAGCTTTGCCTTTGTATTTCTCTCCAATTTTGTTAAAACTACTGTATCTGGGGGCAATTCAGCCAGCTAGGAAGCCCACAGTGTTTTACATAGGGGAACTTCTCAGATATCAGAACATTTTCCTACTTGAAGGTGAACCAGTCACTTTGGCGAGAAATAAGATTAGCATGACACCTTTTGGTTCACCGGCTCTTGGTTTTAAGGGTCAGCAGGTTCCTACTGACTGCATTATTCACTTCTGGTCCACATCTGTGAAGTAGGCTTACCCTTAGGCTTCATGCCCTCTGTTTTGGAAAATTGTCAGAAGACTGATAAAAAGGCGTAGTGAGGTGACTTCATGGTTTGATGACTGCTTCGTCAATTCTTTTGCCTCTGCTGAGGTGGAGGAAAAAGGCTCCAAATGATCGCTCCTGTCCTTACCCCGTTTCTCTCATCCTTCAGCCCTGGTTTCTAATACAGAGGGATTCTGTACTGGTGGGCTCTGTGGTATACCTTCCAACTGCAACACTGCTGTGTGCCCCGAGACTGGAGAGTGTGGGGTCCAAATTTTATATTGGCTGACACGTGAAATGTGTGCAAAATTAGAGCCTCATCAGTGCAGATGACTATTTTGAGGCTTTTGTTTACTTCCTGTGTGTTCTGTCTACTATTTGTTTAAAGGAATAAATTGGAAACTCACTGGCCCACCTAGAAAAATCCTTTGAGTGTCAGATTTATAGTAGAAATTTCTTTTATAAAATTAATTATTTCTGCTTTGCTAATAATATCTTAAGCTCTAAGCAAATTTTAAACATGTAAGCATCTATCATGTGCAAGATACAGGAAGACAAATGTTTGTAAAATTCATTTTCTGCCTTGGACATTACAGTTAGGTGGGAAAAGCAGATGAGTTCACCAGTGACCACACAAAAAAGAAGCTCTTCCACAGAAAAACGTTCAATTTAGGAAGCTTCGAAGTAAAAACCCACCAGCATCAGACTTTACCAGTTGTTAACAATACCCTTTTGAACTCACAATAAAAAGAACAAACTCACAGCCTTTCACAAACCAGTCTGGTGACTGGTAGGGGGTGCTACAGGAATACAGAAGAGAAACATCTAAACCTGGCAAATTCTCCTGCCAATCAGAAAGTTCGGACAAGTCATGCAAACTTAAGAACAATTTATAGCAAAAAAATTGGGAATGAAGTTTTCTCCTGTAGGCCTAAAAGAAGAGTGACAGATTACAGAAGGTAGAAGACATTCTTAGAGATGCTAAATCTGTTTATTTCATTAGTTCTTCTGTTCTTTCAGGCTAGAACAGCACAGAAACTAAGATGCCACTCAACATCCACTAACCACAAAAAAGCCAAATTGTAAAGTCCCCAAGTCAGGTATGATTTCAACTCTGATCCAAGGCATACCCCTTTGGGTCCAACTAAGTTGGCAGCAGGTAGATCTGTGCAAATCTGCGGTGCTCCTAAATACTCTCTAGAAGACCGTAGGTTAAGTCATTCATCATCAAAATGCTTTCCATTTTAAAGCCTTGGTGAAGTAGACTAGGGGCACTGATTATGTAAAAATATGCAGTCAGATTTGTTTATAGGAATGCTGGTAGTTGACTATTATCAAAGAAAACATTTTCAGGTGATATGACAGTTTGTTGCAAACAGTGGTAGGTGATCCACATACCTGTATTTTGACCACATTCTCTTCTTGTTCATGCAAAAATGATTTTCTAGCTTCAAACTCTTCCCTAAGGATGGGTCCTGAACTTGTGGCTTGAAAGCGAAGAAGCATCTCTTCTGAAGCAGACCATATATTTTCACGAATGTAACCTACTGTGACTTCCTCAATTATGTCCTGGCAAGAGATATTTCTTATGGTTACACTTCACACATCAGCTGAAAGGCACATATAGAATAGCTTCTGATATTTTATCTTTTAGAAAATAATATAGATGTCTCCTTTTGGCTGGGTTTAAAAACAAATGTAAGCAGAGCTGAGGGATGAAACTGGCTTAGCTTCTTTCTAGCAATATGATTTTGGAATCTCTGAGTTTGGTGCTGAGGTGGCAAGAGAATAAAGCTCAGTGATCTCAGGATTTGGAAGCAGAGATGTATGCATGATGCTGGCAAGGACGAGGCATGACGCCTGATTTCCACAGAATGTAAAGGGACAAGGGTGCTTGCTGTAAAAACATGCATCACCTCCCACTTCCCTTGGGCTGCCAAGGAAAAGACTGCAATGGTCATGAGGTCCTCAGACTTCTTTCCCATTTCTTCCCCAGGCCAGAGTAGGCAGACCCCTGTAATGAGCTGCGGCCAAACTCAGAATGATGCTCTGGGGCAAAAGAAAAAGGGGTGGGAGGAGCAAGATAAGTGCTATTAAGGATAGATGGCAGAAATCTAGAAGAATGAGAAAAAAGGAAGAAGGGGGTTATAAGAAAGTTTCACGTGGGGTATGAACAGGGTTTACTTTTATGCCCGATGAGAGATGCAAAGAAAGACTGGACTGTCACTTCTATAGCTGATGACTCTTATTTAGTACAACTGGAATTAATGGTTGGTTAACTCAAAGATCTAAAAGTGAAATCATGCAAAAGATGCATACATATCTTTAAGAGAAGACATATATGTATGCATTCATTGAAAAAAACTGGTAACTTCAGGTTGTTTAGAAGAAACACAACTTTTTTATAACAGTGTTAGACCTTCCACTGGTTAATAATCTTAACAGACTGATGCTCGATATAACAAAAAGTTATACCTGGGGTATATCTTGGGATGCCACATGACCAACTTTTTATTCTAAATTTTAAATCATCGATGCTGCTTCTTTATAGTTTGATACATCTTTTCAACCATAGCACATAATTTTTTAGCATGTCTATAATTTCATTTTTTTCTTCAAAATTAGCACTAATAATCCATTGCTACAATGTCATTTTCCTAAAACTTGTACAACACCTCTGAACATCCGAAATGAGTCACTAAACTGTGTTCTTCACTATCTTCTTGTCATTAAGCATTTTTGGTAGCATTGGTCAGACTCAGATCACGTTTTTTTCCTCTAAGTTTCAGTAAATATTGCATTGGTGATTCTGTCTGCAATACTGCTACACTGCAATATCTTTGATGTTGACTTTTAATGATTCTGTAAGATGTGTGTTCTTGTTTTTTTCCAAGATAGAATTTAATTATCATCAGTATTTTCTCTTTAAACATATTACGATGCGTGGATCCATTACCGGCAGGTTTCACATCCTTTGGGTCGAACTTTTGTTTTTAAATCCAAAGCAATGTTGGTGAATATTACTTCAAGAGTATTCCTCCTGGGAAGCATTACTCACTTTTTAAAGTACCTATGTATTTCTTAAGCCACCAACTTGGGTTATTAATTCCAGAGCAATGGGCACATGACAAAACCACTCAGAGATACTGGTGACTGTGTCAAAAACAATGAAAAAGTGGAAAAGATACTAGACTAGAAGTTGGAAGCACTGGAAATAAATCTGTTAACTGACAAAATCTACACAAATTGCAGAATTAGCATAAGCTGCTTCACCTACTCTGTGCCCCAATTTCCTCACTTAGAAAAACAGAAGATGAGAATATTTGCTCTATCTCTACTTAGAGGATAATTTAGGGATCAAAGTGATGTGAAAGTATATTGGAAAGCGAAACTCTATACAAATGAGGGGTACTTGGCTATGTTTATGGTTTCAGGAGACCTCATTCGCAATTCCACACATTCTTCGGGTATTTGCAGGGACACCAGTTGGAAAGGTTCCTTTTGGCCATAACTTGTTTCAGACATCTTGCTACAAGGGTTGATTCCAATTTCACATTCCTCTGACTTGACCCCTACCTGTTTCTTCATGGCTGCCCACCAACCTCAGACAAAGCAAAGAAGAACCTCACAGAGAAGGCCATTCGGCAAGATCTACTTCACTACCTGTTTATAGCTAAGTCTTTTGTTTCAGGAAATCTTCACCAAGCATTTAGTCCCCCTATTCCCATGTTGTGAGAAAATATTCAGATCTAACAAAGCCATGATTATACAAATAATCTATTGTCAAAGTGCTCCTCTCATTCCTCTATGTAGGGAGGGGCAACTAAAAAATGAATGAAATTCAGTGATCTAGAACTGAAACTCAAAAGAGCTCTTCTGGCTGTACTTTTTCTCCTAGCTTTGCTCTTGTTATCTTTTTTGTAAATACTTCAGCCCTGGGCTCCTGTATATATAAAAATTGCTGAATATTTGGGAGGGAATTAGGACTACAATGGACAAGGCACCCGGGGAAATCAGGAGGACCCCTGAGACTCCAGCCAGTCTTGTTTACAATGAGAAAAAGCATCTGAACCTGAGATTCTAATGCAGACTTTTCTGTTTTTTGGTTTTTGTTTTTCCCCAAGACAGAGTGTAGTTCTTATTGCCCAGGCTGGAATGCAGTGGTGCGATCTTGGCTCACTGCAACCTCTGCCTCCTGGGTTCAAGCAGTTCTCCTGACTCAGCCTCCCAAGTAGCTGGGATTACAGGTACTCGCCACCATGCCCAGCTAATTTTTGTATTTTTAGTAAAGATGGGGCTTCACCTAATACAGACTTTTCTAAATGAGTTTCTTCTTTCTGTATTTAAAATAACAAATGTCCCCTCAAAAAGAGAAACAAACAAAAACTAACAAATGTCCTAATAGTCAATACCAACGCTATGTTCACTAATGCACTATTTCTTTACTCCTAACAACAAGCTCAAACAGGTACTATCTATATAGTTTGGTTAAAAAGAGATGAGAGAAGGGATAAATAACTTTCAATAAGTAAAATCTGGTAGAAGAAAGCTTTCAAATATGGGTCAAGGATTAGTTAAAAGGGACCTTTAGTAGTTAAATAAAAATTTCAATTCAATGTATCATGTATAACTCTTGGTTAGTGCAATACATGGACACATGGCTAATTTTTATGTCAGTTAATTGAAAGCCAAGTATAAGATACACTCAATTGTGATGTTAGCACTTACATTTGGACATGGGTACATCCAGAGCTCTAGAAATGTTAAGCAATGAAAACACGCTAAGATGACCATCTCAGAAGAAGCAAACGTTTAATGTTTACCCATCCTGCTCTTTGCCCAACTCTGTTCTTTCCTTCTGAAGCTGTCCTGGAGATGGCTGGGGCCATGTGTGACAGAGATGCCCTCTCTAGCACTTTGTAGAAAAAAATGACATTTTGGTTTGAAAGGTACAATGTTAAGTTGCAGAATGAGATGGGTGGGAAAGAAATACCTTTTAAATATTGACAACCCAGGAATTATCATTAATTGTGCTTAATTAAGTCAAGGAAAATCTTAAGATTGATTTCTTAGGATAATCTACCATCCCAAATAAATAGTGAAATATTTCTTCCCCCTGCTCTACTTGGTTTTGTTAAGCCAATATGGAAAAAATTCTGTACATTAGTAACAATGCAGCCACATTCAACTGCAGTTCACGAAGATTTTCTTACATATCCAGCCTTCAGATAAATCAATTAGTTCCTCTCATCACTTCCATAATTCAGAAATAGACAACCAGTCAAATTTAACTTTATACAGTACAGTTATCCATCAAACACCAACCTCCTACCTCGATTTCTTTTCCTGTGAGCCATGATTCTTTATACAAGCATGATTCAGGTATGACCCAGGAACCCTCTTTTGAATCAGTGTTGTAATAGTAGTCATATTTTTCATGCAGGTTGAGTTTGAGCCATGAACCTTCACTAGACACTAAAGAAAAAAGTTTGTTAAATTCTATAGAGACACAGTGAACCCTTAAACATTAGCGTAGTTTCTTTAATATGTAAAATAAATGAATATGTTTTTCACCAAACCTTCAGACAGTCAAAGGCATCAGAAATGACCCACTAACATGGAATAAATTCGATGTATTTAATGGCAGATGCCTGCCAACCCAAGGAAAAGGAAGAGACACGAATGTCTAAGGCTAGCTCTGGAACTTAAATCTTTCATGAGGATGATAAAACATGTTCGGCCAAAACAGTCAAAGAGAAGGAAAAGCAAATAATAATTGTAAGTCCCAGGTAGATGCAAACAACAACACATGTAGACAAAGGAAACCAATCGGCAAGATCCTCTTTGCTTACAAAGTTTACCTGCAATTTCTCCAACACGGATATACCCACAAGGACTGTGGCCCTTATTTAAGGAGGGCCAATGATTGGCATTAAACCAAAGCAGAACCTTCAGAGACAACGTTACTCAAAGTACAAAATGGCATAAGCACAACATAAAGGTCAACTAAAGTAGGGAAAAAGAAATTTCCTGGTTCCTCTGACTTATTTTGTGCTACGCAACCACACAAAATGAGAAAAAAAATTTTTTTTGAAACTTAATTTTGGGGGAGGGGTGATAGAAAAACCTATGGTAGTTATGACTTCAATTGGTCAAGAATATCTCCTCCTCATGAATCTATGGGCTAAACCTCATATTTAGAAATCTGTTTATTTTGTTGAATGGTTACAATTCTGGTCCCAGACCTGAGAGCAAAAAACAACAGAAAAACATAAGAAGTTCTAACTTAGACTAAGCTAAGTCAACTGCACCAAGTGAGCATGAGACTCATTACCTTTCCAGGTAAATCAAAGTTCAAGTGAATTTCTTCACAGAATATTGAAATGCATTGAAATAACTAAGCAGGGGTAACTTTAAGGTCTTTAATATGTGTTAATGCTTCATTTGACTTTAAATGCCCCTCACCTGTTCTTTCTGTTTGTCAATGCCCAGGAAGAGAGATGTATCTCTTTTCAATGGGCAGTCAGACAGCTGGTTCATCTGTTTAGAAACATGGGTCTACTACAAAATACATTGTACAGTCAAGTTAGGATGTTTACAAGTAATTATTATTCTTTCTTCCTTTCCTTCCCTCTTCCTCCCCTCCCCTCCCCTCCCTTCCTTTCTTTCTTGCTTTTGAGACAGGGTCTCACTCTGTTACCCAGGCTGGAGAACAGTGGTGTGACCAAGGCTCACTGCAACCTCAACTTCCCCAGGCTCAGATGAGCCTTCAGAGTAGCTGGGAACCACAGGATCATGCACAACTGGCTAATTTTTTGTATTTTTTGTAGAGATGGGTTTTGCCATGTTGTCCAGGCTGTTCTCTAACTCCTAGGGTCAAGCAATCCACTCGCCTCAGCCGCCCAAAGTGCTGGGATTATAGGCATGAACCACCACGACCAGCCAATTATGATATTTTCAATTACCAATAGTTGTCAGATTCATAAATGTTTTCAGAAGAATAATCACCCTTCTTAACACAACTGTCTCAGTGGGAAGGGAAGAAAGCAAGCAAAGCTGGTGAAAATGTTTCTCCCATCCCTTAAACTGAGAAGTAAAAAATTTCTTAGTTGGTTAAAAGCCAATCACCAATGGTCAATTCACTTGAACTTTGATTTACCTGGAAAGGCAATGAGTCTAAAGCTCACTTGATAGCAGCTGACTTAGTTTAGTCTAAGTTAGAACTTCTTATATTTTCTGTTGTTTTAGCTGTCACCCAAATATGACACATGGGAAAAGAAGCAGGCAAGTTTAGGAGAGAGAAGAGATAAACTAAGTTTTTTCCACGATGAATATGAAATTAGGATAGCTCATTAATACAGTTATGTAATTCTTTTATAATGAAGGATGAGACAGGGGACATTACAGTAATTCCTGATGAAGAGATCTGAATGGCATTAGAAGGCTTTACTTGGGTTAGGATGTCAGTAGGTAATAGGCAAGAAGAATTCCTATCTTTTTCACATCTAGTTTGAATGTAGTTAGACAAGAGGCTGAGGAGAGCTATTTTCCAGCATGGGTTCCAAATAGTTTTCCTAAGAAATATAGTTGGGTTGTTACTTAGAAAAAAGACTGATAACAGTTAGTTAAGAGGTGATGAACATTCCACAAGGAGGCATACTTTTTAGATGCCTTCCAGACAAAATTATACGTGAACATACAGAAGCGTTAAACTGAGTTGTAAGGCTGAGTAATCCATCCACCGAATGGTGGATGTTTTAGTTTGGGAAAAGATAGCCATCCTAGAACCAGAGGTGAAAAAGATAAGAATGAATCATCCTGTGCATTCCTCAAACAATGCTCATAGCTCTATCGGGAGGTGAAAATCAGTCTTTAATTGCTTGGGATGCTCTTCTTTCTAGAACAGGGGTCGGCAAACTTTTTCTGTAGAGTCAGAGAGTAGGGGCTGGGTGCGGTGGCTCATGCCTGTAATCCCAGCACTTTGGGAGGCCGAGGCAGGTGGATCACCTGAGGTCAGGAGTTCGAGACCAACCTGGTCAACATGGTGAAACCCCGTCTCTACTAAAAAATACAAAAATGAGCCAGGCATGTTGGCATGTAACTGTAATCCCAGATAGTTGGGAGGCTGAGAAAGGAGAATTGCTTGAACCTAGGAGGTGGAGGTTGCAGTGAGCCAAGATTGCCCTGCTGCACTCCAGCCTGGGTGACAGAGCGAGACTTCATCTTGGGAAAAAAAAAGGCAAATATTTTCAGCTTTGCAGGCTTTGGGTCTCTGAAACAACCACTCAGCACTACCACTGCAGCAGGGAAGCAGCCATAGATCATATATAAATTAATGTGTGGCTGGATTTCAGCGAAAATGTATTTATTAAGGCAGATGGCAGCACAAGAAATGTACTAAAAATGATTAGAATGAGTTCAGCAAGGTTGCAGGATACAAGATCAATATACAAAAATCAGTTGGATGAAAAGATATGCCCACGAAAAAACCCAGACATAAATGTTCATAGCAGTCTCATTTAGAATAGCCAAAAGTTGGGGGGAGAGGGTGGCACAGAATACAGGTTCCATCAGTTGATGACTGGGTAAACAAAACGTGGCATATTCATACAATGGAATATTAGCCACAAAAAAGGACAAATTGACAAATACTACATGAATGAACTCTGAAAATATTATGCTAGGTAAAAGAAGCCAGACACAAAAGGCTATGTATTGTATAATTCTGTTTACATGAAATGTCCAAAACAGGCCAAAGGCAGAAAGTAGATTAGTAGTTGCCTGGGGCTGGGGAGTGGGTGATGGGGATTGATTGCTAATAGGTACTGGGTTTTGTTTTGGTGTAATGAAAATGTTCTGGAATTAACTAGAGGTGTTGGATTTACAACCTTGTGAATATACTAAAAACCTCTTAATTACATACCTTAAAAGGACAATTTTATGGCATATAAATTATTTCTCAATAAAAAGTCAATTGTGTATCTATAAACTAGCAATAAACAATCCCAAAATATAATTAAAAAACAATATTTACAATAGAATAAAAATGATAAAATACTTAGGAATAAATTTAATGAAACAAATGCAAGCCTTGTATGCTGAAAACTACAAAAAATTGTTGAAAGAGTTTTAAACTTGATTAAAAGGAAAGACATCCCATGTACATGGATCAGAATATTGTTAAGATGGCAAGACTTCTCAAAGTTATCTATAGATTCAATATGATCTCAGTTGACAAAAGTCTTGCTGCCTTTTTTTATTCCCAGAAGAATGAATCTGAAGCACTTCCTAGGTTTCTGAATTGGATACAAAGGGATTTGACTATAGTCACCCAAATATGACACATGGAAAACGAAGTAGACAAGTTTAGGAGACAGAAGATAAACTAAGTTTTTCCAGGATGAATTTGAAATTAGGATAGCTCATTAATACAATTATGCAATTCTTTCCCAATGAAGGATGAGACAGGGGACATTACAGAAATTCTTGATGAAGAGATCTGAATGGAACAGAGAGGGACTCAAGGGTGACCAGATGCCAAGTAAGAGAGTGGTCATTTCATTAATAGAAAATTTACTGAATTTTAAGGTGGAATCTCCAAGTTGGAAATATATGAAACTTGAAAGCAAGTACATAGGGTACTACTAGACAAACACCAAGTTGGACTAAAAAAGTTTTTTTTTTTCCTTAAGCTCTACTTCTACGGCCATACGCTGTCACACTAGTTTCTTAAAGATGAATACTATCCTGTAGATGACCTACAATGTGGTACAAATAAACACTAGCCTAGAAGTTGAGAGCCACCTTGATCCTTGACACTAGGAAATAGTAGGTGCTTAGTAAAATCTACTAAAGGAATTCTGGATTAAAAATTAATTGTCCTTGGGTCTACCATTCTTTTCCGCTGTCTGAAATCTTACCAATGTGAATTTCCAAATCTGAAAAATGAGTATCAAACTGTATAGTCTCAAAGATTATTTCCAGAGCTAACAAAGTAGGTTCTGCCGTTGGATTGAGTAGGCATAACTAGTTGCCTAGCTTTGTCAACTGATCCCTTGCAGACTGGCTTACTGTTCTTTATTTTATATATTCAAAATTACTCTTTACCCCTACTTAATACTGTACAATCACAAGGGATTAAGTGAGAGAAAATATTAGTATAAACATCTATTTATATCACTGGACTACCCATAGGAATAAATCAATCAATAAGCATGACCTGTATAAGGCACAGATTGTCAAATATGACATTTTCTTAATGCCATCCATATATTGCCACTGAGCTCATCATAGCTTTCCAAAACTAAAAAGAAACATTTAAAACTTTTCCTAATTTCCTTAGCCATAGATGACAAAAAATTACAGAAATATTAATTTGAAAGCAATACTTGTCTTAAAATTAAGAAAATATAATACCACAGAAATGGTATTTAAAATAGTTTGTGCTAAAGTAACAAACCAACTTACCTTTTTCAGATTTGAGCTCTTTTGCCTTCACAAGGGCATCATAGTATTTGTCAGCACACTCTGGGATTATGTCATTTGCATTAGAAGTGGAAGACTTCAATACAGACAAAATATCACTTGATTTTTTTCCTTCCAAACACTGATTAACATCAACCACCAGAGTAACCCCTGGGTAATTGAAAAAAAAGTTTCTTGTTAATGGTTATCTTCCACTTACTTCAAGGCATGCAAATATATAATTCGACGTTTTAGGAATGCATTAGTATCAAACATTTTTACCCTTTGAGAATATTTACCACATATGCCCAAGACAATCACAAATTCACCGACCAGTTTAGTCCATAAGAATTAGATACCATGGGAGTATGGTTTATTAAAAACAATAGTCTTCCCTGGTTACTCACACATGGTATCAAGGCACTAGGTTTTGCTTGCTGTAGTAATCTATGAAATGGGGTGAATACACACCAACAGTAGATATGCAGCTCTAACCTAGGCCATTAACATGTATTTGAGAACTAGTTTTACAAAGACATTTGTTTACTTTAGGATAAGCAAAATGCTTTTTAAGTTATAGAAATCCTGGTATTCTCTTGTATAGTGCCAATATATTTAGCAAGATTGTCATAAACAACCTAAACAAGAGTTCTGGAAAGGCAGAGCTGGTGGATATGTGCGACGGAGTCCTAATACTTAATTCTGGAACCATTTTAGACCTAACTAGCATTTTATCCCATTGCGAATTTCTACCCCTCCTCATTAACAAAACCATATTAAACTCTTGGTTGCCTAAGGAAAGTTAACTTAGTGAATTATTTCCCACTTTAATTCCAGGTAAGAATATCCAATCAGTAGGACTGGCGTTTTCACAACCAGTAAATGCACTGAGTTAGAAAAGTAGAACCAGAAAATGAAAAGAAGCCAAGTTAAAATACTTACTACATGGAAAACATCTTGATGAAAAGAGAAGGAAGACATGGATACTTTTTCTTTTTTTCTTACATGTACACCAAACTCTACAAATATTAAATTACAATCTGTTCTCATCAAATTATGTTCACAGGTGCATAGTACTATGAGGGTTAAAGGCGAAAGGAAAACAGAGATTGACTTTCAACAACCTGGAGTCAAAGTCATGCAAATCTGGAGGGGCACACAGAGATGAAAGGAGAACTTCTCAGGCAAACTCCAGTGGTTATTGAACAAAAGGTATGGCAGTATTTTCTTATGCTAATAGAGGTTAACAGGAAATGGGTAGACATTGCCCTTTCCTCCCTTTCCTCTTCTTCTGGAAAGCTTTGTAGGATAGAGAAAATAGAGTACTGGAAATTGAGAAGTTTGTGGTCTGAGAATAGCCAAAGGAACAAGAAAATGACAAAAATTATCACATAAACTACATGTGACAGTGTCATCTAACCCAATAAAATGCAATTTTCCTTAAAAGATATTACAAAAGGCACACATTTCTTGCATATATTATCATTGAGTATCGATGTGCTCGTTCACACGTCAATCAGATAACTAAAGCTAATTCCTTTACGGACCAATTCTCATCTTAATCATTTTTGACGAAAACTCTAAAACACGCCTTAGAGAAAATCCTAACAGGACAGTTGCTATTGCTCCTTATTTTACCCAAAGTCTCTGATATAAAGTAGGTGCTTAATGTCTGCTGAGAGCTGCCAGAAGAGTCCTTCTTGTCATTAAAATTGTGCTGTGCTATAATCCGGTGTTATTTTCAAGGACTATGGAGGTGTTTGGGCTTACTGGCTCCTGCACAAAATAGCCTTAATAACTCCTATACTTCCTAGTTTTTCCTTCTTCCTTCACTGTAAGCTGTCACTTTTTACTGGCATTGATGTGCCTGTCTATGGCAGCTTAAGCACTTTACTGCCTTGTGACTTTTGGCTTCTGATGTGCTCTGAGTCACAATCAAACAGGAAAAGAAACTACCAAAGATAATAGAGTTTCACCTAAGAAAAGAATCAACAGGCTCAAAGTGTCTATCTGAGGGGTCCTCAGTGAAAAAAGTAGATTAACTTCAATGTGTTTACTTTGAGATATCTATTTTGATTGCTTTTTTCCTTAATCTGTGAGTTGTAGCTAAGTTCCAGATAGCCACAGGTATCAGATATCAGATAGATGACTTTCACTCCAGAAAGTCAGGTATGTTTCTGCCAAGGAACAAATTAAGAAATCTCCCATAAATCTCCTAAGAGATCCAAAAAATGTTTGCTTTACATCTTAAGCCATATACCAGCAGGCTCTCTTAAGGCACACATTCACAGTGGAGGTGATATAACCCCTAACGGGGCAAAAATTGGTTTCTGCAGGGAGAGAGTGAAAAAAATCTCTTTATGTATTAAGTACAGGTCTACATATGGCACATAAACAGGTATACAATATATCTGTGGCACTAAAATTTCATGGTAAAGAGTGATTAGAGAAAAAACTGTCTAAAAAGATTCTTTAGGGTGCCATAATGAGAAAAAGGTAGAGAAGGACTGCTCTAAGAAATCAAAAGTAGAGGCAAATCTACTTTCAGCAAGCAAGATACACCAGTGAATGTGAACACTGGGCCAAAATGAAAGGGACTTGAGTTACTCTGCCCTTTTAAATTTTGCTGATGGTAACATATCTGGGCCAACACATCTTCTTTTATCATATTATCTGAGAGTGTGTTTGATGCTTATAGTGTGTGACCAGAATCTATTTCAAGTCTTCATGCAAATAATGAATAATGTTTTTAAAAGGTTAAATTCTTGTTGAAAGTCAGAAAACTCTCATAGGTAGTATTAACTTTGGAAAATCTTTTTTGCTGTTATATATAGTAAAAGAAAGTATACCAGCTCCTCTAACGGACAGGACAGAGGGAAAAGATAGGATTTCAGATGTGCAAGTACAGAGTACAAAATCATACATTTGAGAAAACCTCTTACTTTTATAGTCAATAGTACCATGAGTCTCAATGTGAAAAACAGAATCAACTTAACATTTGCAGGCCAAAGCAATGAATATAAGAAGAAATTTTTGTTTTTTTTTTTTTTTTTTTTGAGACGGAGTTCTTGGCTCCTTGCCGCCCAGGCTGGAGTGCGTGGCGGCCCTCTCAGCCACTGCAAGCCTCCGCCTCCCCGGGTTCACGCCATTTGCTCCTGTCCTCAGCCTCCGAAGTAGCTGGGAGCTACAGGCGGCCGCCTCGTCGCGCCGGCTGTTTTTTGTAATTTTTTTAGTAGAGACGGGGTTTCACCCGTATTAGCCAGGGATGGTTCGATCGTCCTGACCTCGGTGATCGCGCGTCCGTCTCGGCCTCCCAAAAGTGGGCTGGGATTAGCAGGCTTGAGCCCGGACCGCGCCCGGCCCAGAAAATTTAACATTAAACTTTTAAAAACCTTCTAAATTGGTTTGATTTCTAAGAGACAAATCATAACCATTTTAGGCTATTTTAATATCTGAATTACAATCGAATTTCTCAAAAGTGTCTCTTCAGACTATGGCTTCCTTCAATTTTATATTTAAGTTGAAATTTCTTATATATACACCTCCACTTTATTATTTTTTTTCTTAAGGCGTGCTAGAAAGGAAAGACTTCAAAGTTCCTTAGGGAATAAAAGTTCAGGTTAGAGAAATACACACATTTTTCTAAGCTAAGGAAATAAAGCCCAGATGTTTCTCACAGATGCTTCCGAGGTTGAAAAGCCCATCTGTGGAGTAAGACAAAGTCATCTTAAGAACCTTCTCTGACCTGATATAACAGAAGAGATTTTAATTATGCCATGAGTTGGTAGGTTAATGAAATATACTTTTAGGAATCTTAATTTATATATGGAGAATGTGAGCATAGCCATTTAGAAGCTATTTCAGACTATCATGTGAATTTTCATATTATTCTTCCTTAAAAACAGAGGGTTAAACACTTTTATCATTTGAACCAATGTGGGGATCCTGCCAGTTGCTGATTATACCTATTCCAATTATGCACTCCAGAACTGGGGAAGTAACCACAGAAGGGGTTTAGGGACCCACAGTGAGATGGATCTGAGCTAATATTCTATTGATCACCTGACCTCCATAAACCCCTACATTGACTGGTGGACCACAGTTATGTTTTGGGCCTCTTGGAATTAGTGTCAGTTCAGAGCAAGTGTCCACTAATCCCAAAATTCTGATTATGCCCTTTCTCCTAAGTACAGTCACCCTGGTAAAAGGCCATAGGTCCCTTTGTGGGAGGGGTGGAAGAAAGACTAACAGTATACATTTTTGGTAGTGTAGCTGAGTTCTTCCTCAAGGGGCCTGGCCTTCCCTTCATTTGAGGGGTTCTGGATTTGTAAACTGGCCCCATTCTGGGAATTGATTGAGGGTCCATGACTGTTCTTATGATTCAAGGTAGACTTATATTTGCTTGAGTCAAAACTCATTCAGTGTACAGATTAAGTAAGAATTGAGTAGACTGCCAGTCTATTTCACTTCTAGTTGCACCATGATCAGCTAGCCAACTCCATAGATCTCCTATTGGTTCTGTTTCTATGGAAAACCCTGGTAACAATAAAGGCCATGAAAAGGAGAAAAAAGCATCTATTAAGTAGAAATGGTCTAGTTCTCTAAAAATCAAGAGAAAAAAAGGATTTGATTCAATTATACAATTTGAGAGCTTAAAAACTATTTTTTACCTTCTGGATTTTGTTCAGCAACATTGTTAAATTTTGTTGGAGATAGAGTCAAATCACTGACAACAGGGCAACCAACTAGTTTTGGTATAATTATGTGTCCAAGAACTAAAACTTGGTAAGAATCCAAATCTTCCAGAAATTAAAAATCACATGACTTCAGGCACATAACCAAATCCAAAAAGACAAGTTTCAAGAGCAAAGGAGGTGAGGGCTTACATTGTTTTGCTCTGTCCTCGTCCACATTGGCCTCGTCGACGGCTTGCTGTATCTCATCCAGCCAAAGCACTTTGGAAACACTCTCAGGGTCCTGGGAACAATGTCACAGAATAAAAAGAAAGAACAGTGAATGATGAGGAAACAGAATTAATAACTGCTTTTGAGGAGCCATTTAATCATAATTCCCACAAATTCTTAATCAGCAACTACCCAGCTCTGCCATGTACTGTATACACTCCTGATGAAGCAGACCCCAAACCTGACCACTTCCCCCTTCTTCCCCACCACTCTTGAGTCCAACCCTCCATCATCTCCCAACTGGACAGCCGCACTAGACCCCTAGTAGCTTCTGCTGCATCTAAGCTTGCCCTCACCACAGTGGCCCTTTATAGACAGCCCAGAGGATCTCTTCAAAATGGATAGCTCAGTGCACCACTCCTCTGTTTAAACCTTCCCCAAAGGCTTCCCCCAGCAGTTAGAAGGAAACACAAGGTGCCTTCTCAGGGACAGTGGGGCTCCAACAGCATGGTCCTGCCTACTGCCTCTCTGGCTGCACCTTACACCCCTCTACTTCCCCCTTCCTGTTCTAGACCTTCACACAAGTCTCTTTCAGACCACAATACTCTATCTACCCTCACAGCGTGGCTGTTGGCTTTTTCTTATCATTCAGGTCTCAACTTAGATGCTACCTACTCCAAAAAGCCTTCCTGGGCTACCCTAGTCAAACACTCTCTCCCTCAATCAATTACTGTGGTTCTCAAACTAAGTGTCAAGGGGCCCCAGGGTACCATGGGATATTTTTAATTTGAGAGAAACACAGGGATCGTCCATATTTATCAGACACAGATACAAAAATTAAAAACAAATAACATGGTGATTGTCCTCAAGGAGCTAACATTGTAGTGTAAGAGACAGATGTGTCAAGACATATAGCTGGGTGTGGTGGCTTACACCTGTAATCCCAGCACTTTGGGAGGCTGAGCGGGGGTGGATCACTTGAGGTCAGGAGTTTGAGGCCAGCCTGGCCAACATGGTGAAACCCCATCTCTACTAAAAATACAAAAATTAGCCAGGTATGGTGGTGCATGCCTGTAGTCCCAGCTACTTGGGAGGAAGGTGGGAGGACTGCTTGAACCTGGGAGGTGGAGGTTGCAGTAAGCCAAGGTCAGGCCACTGAACTCCAGCCTGGGCGACAGAGTGAGACTTTGTCTCACACACACAAAAAAAAAGAAAGAAAAAAAAGGAAAAAGAATTATAATACAATGTGATCAGGGCAATATATGCTGCAGACACATGATCCAGACATAGGTGAGAAAGGGTTAACCTATGGTAAAGGTGTTGAGTTGCAGGGGGAGCAAGACTAAGTAGTTAAAGATAGCTTCAGAAAGGAAGCAACAGCAGCAATGAAAATGTATTGCATTTTTCCTATTATAGGTAAATATTCATATTTAACTTTGGGTTGATTCTGATGGTCCTGCTACAAAAGCAACCCTGACCGATATTAAGTGGAACTTCTAGGTAGCAAATGTGTTTTATAAAATCTTGTCTGAGATGGCAAGTAAATAATTATCAGCAGAGATATTTCCAGGAAACATGTGACATTTAACAAATGGGAACATTTTACCTATGTGTAGAAGTAAGTGTCATGTTCTAAATCCTAAGTCAAGACTGTGATGAATGAAAGGTAATGGATCCGGCACTGACTCTGTCATTTAAAACTTAAGATGGATGGGGGCAGGAAGGAGAGGAAATAGTCACTGGTTCCTCTGGCAGGCTTCTAACGCTATTTTCCTCAGAGACTAACGTGAGATAATGCATGTGGAAAGGGCTCTGAAAATGAGACAAAGTATCTATTATTTCATCCTGCAACGTCTGGGCTAAAGGAGACCTCTGGGGAAGTCTTGGTGCCTGCTTCCACAATCACCTCTAGCTACGTGGCAGACTACAATGGAAGCATCAGCAAGATTTTCCATTTCTTTTAAGAATGGATGGGGGAGGCTCAAACAGGAAGCTGGGTGGAAAGGGGAAGACTAGAGGAGGAAAAAAGAGACAGGGAAGCAGGAGCTAATTTTTCTCTGTTTCCAAGATCTCAGAGAACCCAGCACTCCCCAGGTATAGCCTAAAAACTAAGCTCTACAAGTTCATTTATGTGTCTCAGTTCTTTTGAAGGGTATTTACCTTCCTTCATAACTTATCACTGTAGAAGATGCACCACACAGATTTTTACCCAGATGAGAAGGCAGTAACAATCTTACTTCAAAGCTTAAAGTATTAGTCTTATGAGCCAAACTGAAGAGAGAAATTACAAATCAGATGAATTTAAGTCAACAGTTTAAATTATGAAACATTGAACTAAAGGTTGCTAGAGTTAAATGTAAAACAAAGAGTAAAAGCTGAATCTTATCAATGTAAAGTCTGCTTTTTCTTAATTTATTGATTTTGTTTTATTTTTGAGATGGAGTGTTGCTCTGTCACCCAGGCTGACTCACTGCAACCTCTGCCTCTCAGGGTCAAGCTATTCTCCTGCCTCAGCCTCCCAAGTAGCTGGGATTACAGGCACCCGCCAGCATGCTTGGCTAATTTTTGTATTTTTAGTAGAGATGGGGTTTCACCATGTTGGTCAGGCCAGTCTCGAACTCCTGACCTCAAGTGATCCCCCCCACCTCAGCCTCCCAAAGTGCTGGGCTTACAGGCGTGAGCCACTGCGACCGGCCAAGTCTGCTTTTTCAATTGTTCACCAGAAGACTGAAAATAATAGTATATTTATGGGACGGCCACACCTCCACTTCAGTTAAACAGCCAGGTTCAAGAGAAGAGTTAAAAATGAATTAAATGACCAGAAACTAGGCCATGTGCAAATCGTCATAAATTCCTGAATTTAGATAACTCCCAGAAAAGTTCTAATTAAACAGAAAAAACCTTTGTCAATATTTTATGTTTTTTATTTCTGCAATATAATAGCATTCAATCTCAATTTGTATAACCATATATTATGTAGTTGAAGTATTAAACACTGACTTTTGTAAAAATCTTGGTCTAATGTAATTTAATCAAGATGTGAAAGGTTTCCGCAGATCAATTTCTTCCTAGCTTATCCCTGGCCTTTAAGTCTCATGTGAAATTTGTATTTTCTGATTCTTGCTGTATTTTGTAAGGAGCAGGCAGTGGGGTGGTGAGGCTTCAAGTTTAAGTTTCATTTACTACAGAAAAATCTGTTATAATGCATTTTTTTTTACTGTATATTAAGTCATACTCTACAGAATATAACAATTCATAAAAGCTAATATGTTGTACAACAGTGTGAATGTATTTAACATTACTGAACTGTATGCTTAATACTGGTTAAGAGAGTAAATTTTATGTTATGTATATTTTACCTTTATTAAAAATATCTTCTTGTAGACTTATTCATCAGCACTCATGGAATAAAGGGAGTTCTCCTCATTTTAGTGATGTGCTATGATTTTAGTTTAATTGAACAATGTTGTTTGGGAGGTTCCTCATCTGACCCTAAGGGTTATTGAATGGCTCAAAACACATCAAGATAAGGCAAAAAAAAAAAAAGCCCGAACAAACCCCATCCTCACCCAGCAAAGAAAAACCACCACCACTCAAAAGCCAGGTTCTGGCCAGGCACTGATGACAAATTCAAATCAATATGACATTGATGGAAAATTTTCAAAGTAATTGACCACTCAGTTTGAATTTCTTAAAAAATGTTTGCTTTCCACGATTAATTTATAATTATATAAGGTGTTTAAGAATTAAGATTTGAAATAGCTGGGAAGATAAAGGAAAGGATAATTTATTAAGTAGAAATTACACTCTGGAACTGCATTTTTAAAATGGTAAGAAATGAAATATGGGACAGATTCAAAACTTACTGCTGCTCAATATCTGTTTTTGGCTTAGTTCTATAAAGGCCTGAGTAATTTCTGCCATTTTTAAATGCAAATATACTAGGGGAGAATTACAGCACCTATTCAGAATAGATTGTTGGGGGTGGGTAAGAGTTAAATGCCTTTCTCCAGGGATAACGTAACACACTCAGAGGCTTGGCCTGAGTCATGTTTACTGAAGCATCGAGTGGGTTACATCCTTTCCCTACGGGGGACCAGTGCAAGTTTCCTGCCTGTACAGCACAGGAGAGCAAACTTCTACAGACAGACCAAGGCTTCCATTTGCTGCTGACACATGGAACTGAGGTGAAATTGTGCTCCATGATTGTATACGTTTCATAACGTTCAAGAGACGAGACTCGGGTCATCAAAATGAAAGCCCTCATCTTTGCAGCTGCTGGACTCCTGCTTCTGTTGCCCACTTTTTGTCAGAGCGGTAAGCAATTTTCTCAGGGGGTAGGATGGGGATGTGCGTTCCTGTTACAAATTAACAGTCAACTGAACCTAGCTTTCTTTGCATCTCACACAAACTGCAAACCCCAAAGGCAGTTTGATCTTTATTATTAAAAGGTAGAACCATGGAAATGAACATCTATAGTTCATTTACTCTATTCAAACCTGGTCAAAGACTAAGTGTTCCCTCCTGATGTTTAAAAATATGTGGTGTATTCAAGATTTTAGATGTCTACAATTAAGTCAGGGAGCAATTTTGAAAGATGTTTTGTGTTTGTAAGAATTTTCTCTTCTGGTTAAGCAAAGATGGCACTTTTTCAAGGGATTAAAAAATATATCCTGTGTTTATACCTCTTGATGAGATATAAATGGGAGAAACAAGAATATTGCCAGAAAGAGAAAGTCATCTGCTTTCAATAGCTGGCAATGCTAATAAGTCAGTATTTCCAAAATGAATGACCTTTTTTGCTTTTCAGTGGGGAGTTCTCCCTACCCTCATATGATTTTTTAATTTTAGAAATAAGGTCTCCCAAATACTGTTATCCAACTTCAAATGTACATTCCACTTTACCCATCACGATGTTAGCCTGAAGCCTCCTGCTTTTTCCAAAAATAACAAATTTGGGATAGGTCTGTACCTGTCACTTTTTATTAGGTCACACACTCCAGTCAACATTGTTAGGAGTGGGAGAGGCAAAGACTGCACATAGCAAGGGAAACAAAAACAGAAAACAATGCTTTCTAAAGGAACATTGCTTAAATTCACAGTTGGAATCCCTGAGTTGTTGCAGAGAGCTCTAAGAGAATCTGTGGTGATTAGCAGTAAGCACATGTGGGATTTATGAAGACAGTAAGTGCACGCTCTTTCTGGGAGTAGATGGGCCAATATGCTAAGAAGCAGAATTGCAAAAGAAACAAGGTTTGCGGGGGTGGTTCCTTCAAGACACTAGTAGGGTTTGATGGAGGTGAAAACGGGGGACTCTGAAGGAAACGAAGAGGCAGTGAATTTGCTTTCTTCCATAGGGGTGGGGGAGAAATGTGAAGGAAGAAAGAAGTAAGCTTGTCCAACTTGCCTTATTTTGTTGTGGTTTTGTTTTGCTTTAGCCTTTTAGCAGCCTGAAGCCATGGTTTTTAGTTTCTGTCTCTAGTGATAAACGGAAAAGATGGATGAGGAAGGGGCTTTACTGGCTCAACTAGAAACAGAAACTGTGAATGAATCCATGACGGTATTCTCTCCTTCGGACACCCCTGAGAGGCCGGAGTTTTCCCCAGACAGAAAACATTTTGGAAACATTATGCCCAATGGAAGCCTCTATGAAGAATTAAAATACATAAAAAAAATTTAACAATGAGTACAATTCATAAGGAAAACCAGGCTCTGAGGAATAAAAGACTTATTTAAGTGGAACCAGATCTGGCATTCTCGTGGAAAATGGAATCAAATCAACTTTTCCACAAAACAAAGGCACTGTTTGGCATGTCTGGAGGCATGATGTCTTGCTAAATCCCAGAAATTTTCTGAAAACGGACAAACACTTGGTTTTAACAGCTTTTTAACATCAGGCTAATAACTTATACGGCATGATCTTCAGCCACCATTCTCTAACTTTGTGCCTATCTTCAAAGGCACTTCTCTTTGGGTGATGTCAGATGCAAGAATTTTTCCAAAATGCAAAAGTGAGCAGAAGGGTTTGTGTGTCACACACACCTTCCAAGATCACCTCTAAATACAGGCACAGAAGAATGCTGCCTCCCGCATTTTTCTTTCCTTTTCTTTAATCTACCTTTTCTTAAATGATACCTGATCACCTCCATACCCTCAGTTATCAGGCTACACTTCCAATATTTTACACTGTGAATTCAGCTTGTGCAATCTCAGGTTTACACGGAGAGTTTCCATTTCACCCGGCAGCTAACTGCTAGAGATTAAAGCAGGAAGAGAAACTGGCTCTGAATGAAACACAGGTTACTAAACACGAACTTCAAGTATTCAATATGGAGGAATTTTGAGGCCATGGGACAAGATGTAATGGCGCAGTACTGGCATTTTAAATCGATAAGAATGAGGTTTATATTTGGCATAGAAGTCTATCTTAAAGGTAACATTAGAAATCTGAGAGAATCTATTTTCTATACATGTGAAAGGGTTACAAAAAGTTATATAATAATAAATGTTCAGGTTTGGGCTTTAAGATTTTGTTTTTGAAATTGCAGGAATTAGGATTATTAACATCAACATGCCAAGGAACATCAAATCTTGATAGCATATAGTTGATGTGTTTCTATCTTTTAAAGAATTCATTTCCAACTTCTTAGGTCCTCATACCGATTTCATCTTCTGATTTTTCCTCCTTTGTTTCCTCTTCCCTTAAAATCTGTCATTATCCCTAAAGTCCACCTTTGGATTCTTTCTTCTCATAACTCTCCCTAGGCCATCTAAACCACTTCCACTGAATTAAACGAGAGCCTCCATGCAGACTACAACAAACCATGCCTCTAATTTGGGCTCCTGGAATTTTGGACCCACATCTAGTCTTCTAACCAGGTGCTGGATGTTTTACACACTAATATTCCACCAGCAACTCATCCTCAGTCAGACTAAAAACAGATTGTAGCTTCTCCCCCATCCTGCCCCCTTGTCTCTTCCAACTCAGTTAATGGCATCCTTTCCCTCCAAGTCATCTAGAGTAGAAACCTGAGTCATTATTGCTTCCTGCCTCTCCCTCACTGCACCCCAAAGCCAATCAGATGCCAAGTCCCTTTGAGCCGCCATCAGTCTCATGTGTTCACCTCTGCCTTTCCATGACCACTGTTCTAGCTCAGTAACGCACTGAGCTATGAATGATAACAGTAGCCTCCAAATCAGGTCCCCTTGCCTCTGATTTCTTACCTTTTCAATCTATTCTCTAAACTATTACCTAAGACATCTTAAAAACAAGTCAAAATAATGGCTATATTAGTTTCCTATTGCTGCTATATCAAATTACTACAAATTGAGTGGCTTAAGACAACAGATTATATTCCTGGAGATCAGAGGTCTTAAAATCAAGGCCGTTGGTGGGGTTGTGTTCATTCTGGAGGCTCTAGGAGAGACTCGGCTATCTTGCTTTTTTCAGCTTCTAGAAGCTGCCTGCACTCCTTGGCTTATGACCCTTTCTTCCATCTTCAAAGCCAGCAGCATAATATCTTCAAATCTCTGACTTTGACCCTCTTACCTTCCCCTTAAATGGACTCTTACAATTATATTTGACCCACCCAGACAATCCAGGAAAATCTCATTTTAAGATCCTTAACTAAGTTAGATCTGCAAAACTCCTTTTGCTAGGTAAAGGAACAAACATACTTGTAGGTTCCAGGAATTAGCAGGTAGAATCTTAGGGGGGTGCTATTATTCTGCCTAACACAATGCTCATTCCTCTGTTCAAAATTATGTGTGCAATCCCAGCATCTGTGAATAGACATATGATTTCTTAGGATAGTTTAGAGGCCCTTCAGGAATTTAGCTGTCACTCACTCTTTAAATTTCCTTTCTCAGCTGCACCTTATTAGCATAAGACAATGCATTTTTATGCATCTTCTCCACTAGTAGCATTACTTACAGATAGAAATGGAGTTTATTTAAAACTTTACACCACTGACACATAAGTATACAATGAAAATTTGCTAAATCAACTTATTTGGCATTCCCAGATTCCATGATAGCCCACATTATGCTTCTGCCCATTCATCACCAGCAGAATCTTACTCATTAAATTCTATCTTTTTATGAACCTTGCTAATCTTTGCTCAAGTTCATCTTTTCCTTGACATTTTGCTCAAACATCTGAATCTATTAAGCATTGTCTGAATGCCTATATAGTTTATAATTAACATGCCTATAATATTCTGATGGGCTTTTTTGTTTCTTCCAATAGTATTATAAACACCTTACATACAAGGACTGATCATTTAGTTTTTGTTTCTGCATGAGATAGTGTTGTTCTGGGGCATATGATATGTATTAAATATATGCTTGTTGAGTGACTAATCTACAATAACTTTTAAAATAAAAGTGATCTTAAATTCTACAATCACAGAAATTATTTATAAATAATTAAACACATTGTTTTCTTTTCTCTTGAACTATACATTTATGTTAATACTTTCTTTCAATTACAGGCATGGAAAATGATACAAACAACTTGGCAAAGCCAATCTTACATATTAAGACCTTTCGTGGAGCTCCCCCAGAATCTTTTGAAGAGTTCCCCTTTTCTGCCTTAGAAGGCTGGACAGGAGCCACCATTACTGTAAAAATTAAGTGCCCTGAAGAAAGTGCTTCACATCTCCATGTGAAAAATGCTACCATGGGGTACCTGACCAGCTCCTTAAGTACCAAACTGATACCTGCCATCTACCTCCTGGTGTTTGTAGTTGGTGTCCCGGCCAACGCCATAACCCTGTGGATGCTTTTCTTCAGGACCAGATCCATCTGTACGACCGTATTCTACACCAACCTGGCCATTGCAGATTTTCTTTTTTGTGTTACGTTGCCCTTTAAGATAGCTTACCATCTCAATGGGAACAACTGGGTATTTGGAGAGGTCCTGTGCCGGGCCACCACAGTCATCTTCTATGGCAACATGTACTGCTCCATTCTGCTCCTTGCCTGCATCAGCATCAATCGCTACCTGGCCATCGTCCATCCTTTCACCTACCGGGGCCTGCCCAAGCATACCTATGCCTTGGTAACATGTGGACTGGTGTGGGCAACAGTTTTCTTATATATGCTGCCATTTTTCATCCTGAAGCAGGAATATTATCTTGTTCAGCCGGACATCACCACCTGCCATGATGTTCACAACACATGCGAGTCCTCATCTCCCTTCCAACTCTACTACTTCATCTCCTTGGCATTCTTTGGATTCTTAATTCCATTTGTGCTTATCATCTACTGCTACACAGCCATCATCCGGACACTTGGTGCATATGATCATAGATGGTTGTGGTATGTTAAGGCGAGTCTCCTCATCCTTGTGATTTTTACCGTTTGCTTTGCTCCAAGCAATATTATACTTATTATTCACCATGCTAACTACTACTATAACAACACTGATGGCTTATATTTTATATATCTCATAGCTTTGTGCCTGGGCAGCCTTAATAGTTGCTTAGATCCATTCCTTTATTTTCTCATGTCAAAAATCAGAAATCACTCTACTGCTTACCTTACAAAATAAATAGTGAAATCATCTTAGAGAACAAGGACAGCCACCACAGAGAACGTCTGTTTTCACGGACAACACATGCATAGTGCAAGGAGCTACATTTCTGAGCTCCTAAGAAATATGCTTCAAAGGTCAAACATTACAAAAGTATTAGCTTTTTTTTTTTTTTTTTTTTTTTTTTTTTTTTTGAGACTGAGTGTCACTTTATCACCCAGACAGGCACGCAGTGGCGCTATCTTGGCTCACTGCAACCTCCGCCTCCCAGGTCAGCCTCCCAGGTAGCTGGGATTACACCACCACGCCCAGTTAATTTTTGTATTTTTAGTAGAGATGGGGTTTCACCATGTTGGCCAGGCTGGTCTTGAACTCCTGACCTCAAGTGATCCGCCTGCCTCGGCCTCCCAAAGTGCTAGGATTACAGGCGTGAGCCACTGAGCCAGTCAGCATTAGTAATTTTTAAAAATACTTTATCAGTATTTAAAAACGTTAATGCAGGAGAAAAGATACCACAACTCTTTATGGAAAATGACATTTCCATTTGCCTCATTGCTACTTCAAGCTCTTTAAATCGCCATCTTCCCTGTTCTGTGAGTGGTACTGCCATCCTTGACATCTGACATCGGTTTTTATTCTTTGGTCTCTTTCGACTCTCATGCTGGTGGCTGCCTCATCAACTGATCCTATCTTTGTAGGGTCGCTCACCAGGGTTCTTTATTTAGTTTCGCCTTTGCCTTCTTTTTTCTTTTTTTAAATGGAGACGGGGTCTTGCTTCGTCATCTGGCTGAAGCGCAGTGGCCTGATCATAGCTCACTTCAGCCTCCAACTCCTGGGCTCAAGCAATCCTAATGTGTCAGCCTCCCAAGTAGCTAAGACTACAGGCATGCACCACCGTACCCAACTAATTTTATTTTTTATTTTTTGCAGAGATGGAGTCTCACTTGCCCAGGCTGGTCTTGAACTCCTGGTCTCAAGTGATCTTCCTATCTCAGCCTCCCAAAGTGCTGGGACTACAGGCATGAGCCACTACACCCAGCCCACCTCTACTTTCTAAGTATTCTCTCCACTGCCAGCCTACCCTCTGCTTCACAAGTCCTGCCAGATTAATCTTCCTTAGATATCAGCTAGGATACATCACTAAAACGTCTCCACTAACTCCACTGCTTCTATAATAAATCATAAATCTTTAGCCTGGCATTCAAGGCTCAATTGCTAATCCAACTTCCTGTTAAACCTTGTTTGTGATACAGGCACCAACCAAACCTCTTGCTGTGCTCGATCTCTACTCTGCCTCAGACTGAAAAGCTAGTCCTGACGTCTTTGCCTTAATTCTGTCCATTTTTTCTTTCAAGTCCTCAAAGGACCATTCTTCCCTGATTCTCAGGCTAGAAGTGTCACTTTTCTTATCTGTACTTCCAAAGCACTTTCGTATACTTTTCATTATGGCATTTATATATAGTTCATTTATATTTAAATTTGTATTCCATGAACAATCAAGTACCATGTATAATGGAGAAAGTGCTCATCCGCTCCCTTCCTTGAGCTTCTGGGTGATGCCAGGCCCAAATCTTTGTGGCGCCCAGCTCCATGCTTTGAATACTATGTAGCTGAATGAATTTTTAAAATCTCAAAGCAGTTAAACAGCAGGAAAGCCCATTAACATCATACTGAAAAAGCAACATACTGTGATGATATGGGATGATGTCATTTCAGGTTGGGCATACAAAAAAATAAGGAAGCTAAACTAAGACTATACTCACAAGGCCATTTAGAAGTTTTAAATAATGCCTCTACTGTTTTTTTTCTTTGACATAGCTTTTAATTGGGAAATGGAATTTTGTCATTAATACCCATTATATTCCTGTAAGTAAATGACTATTTTTCCCTTAACTCAGTGATTAGACAGGAGGGAAGATATTAGTGATAAGACAGCAGGGAAAATATTAGTGGTAAAGAGTGAATGGTAGTAGTGAATATAAATGGGGTTGAGCAAACTTTAAGCATAAAGGACTGCTGAGATGAATTTACAAGTCTGTAGGAATCTGCCTTGACTGTATTTCGTACTGCCCAATAAAACAATAAAAAACAATTTTAAATGTATATTTTTAAATGTGCAGTTTTCTATTTCATTGGACTTAAGTAAAAAGCTTCCACATGAAGGCCCTTTATAATGTGTGTGTGGTTATGCAAAGAGCAAAACTCAGGTAAACACTAACGTGAGTGAAAAATCTAAAGTAAGTTTCGAGAAGATAAAACTTAAATGGAAGGAACTGACTTCTGAAAATTAAGTCATCAATTACAACAGTTTTACCTAGGGAAAAAATACAGCAATATTCGTTAAAAGCACACAGTTTTTATGGTATATACAAGGAGCAAAACAGAACTTTTTCGTGGAGTATATAATTCATATGTTCACAAGCAAAACCTTCAATTGTAGAATAGCACACAACCCAGTGAACAGACATAGAAAAAGTGTTAAAGTCAACATGACCATTACTCAAGTCTCTTTCCAAGAGGCAAAAAGAATTTGGTGGCTACACAAGGTTATACTTGAAATACTGCTAAAGAGGACCAAGAATCCTCACCAACTTCCATCACTGTCCTCCATCTTTGATAAAACTGGGCATCCATTCTATGAATATGTTACCCATTGTGTCCTTTAATGGCTGTATGCTTTGGCACACTTTTACTTTACACTGATAATATCAGCAATATAATTTTCTTCTATTATTTTCCAAGGCCAGACCTTGGGAAGACAAGGCACAGAAATACCTTCATAAACACACAACTGGAAACTTCTAGGAGTCAAAACAGTAGAGGATGCTGAATGTGGTGGCTTGTGCCTATAATCCCAGCTACTTGAGAGGCTGAGGTGGGAGGATCACTTGAGCCCAGGAGTTTGAGACCAGCCTGGGCAACATAGCAAGATCCTGTCTCCAAAAAAAAAAAAAAAAAAAAAAAAGGCAGAGGGGAAAATCAAGGACATTAAAGACAACATTGTCAAACAACAGAATTAGGATTTTTCCAAGAAAAAAGAACAGGCTGAGAAAAGAAAGTTTCAAAGTCAATGAACAGAGAAAGAAAACTACTTAAAAACAGGAATTTAACCAAATATGATTTATTGCTTGGACCTGCATGCAGTATTTTAAATCTGTTTAAATCTGTTAGTAATCACCAGTATATTTCAAACCTCTGATTATATACTCTAACTGGTTTAATGCCTGAACTAGAACGCAGAGCCCTAGGCTCCTTATTAATGCTCTAATCACACCATGAAAGCTACCGCTTCTGCACCTAGAAAGGATGCCTGACACAGAGCTGGCATGGTGTGGGCATTCAAAGGCTTCTTTCAAAGGACTCCTGTGGAGTTCTATCTCAATCTAGACTAGAATGTTCCATCTAGAAGGGACCTATACTGCCTGCCTATGAAAGGCCTTGGGTTTGTGGAGTCAGGTTCACCTCAAAGACAAACCCCCATGTGGCTGTGGGCAGACAGGGACCCAGGTCTGTCTCTATTTGTCCTCAGAAGACCCCAACTTTGGTGTGTGAACAGAGCAGACCCTACGTCTAGTAAGAACCTTGAGGCCAGGTGCTGTGGCTCACACCTGTAATCCCAGAACTTTGGGAGGCTGAGGCAGGTGGATAACCTGAAGTCAAGAGTTCAAGACCAACCTGACCAACATGGTGAAACCTCGTCTCTACAAATACAAAAATTAGCTGGGCATGATGGTGGGTACCTGTAGTCCCTGCTACTCGGGAGGCTGAGGCAGGAGAATCGGTTGAACCTGGGAGGTAGAGGTTGCAGTGAGCTGATATGGTGCCACTGCACTCCAGCCTGGGTGACTGATCGAGACTCTGTCTCAAAAAAAAAAAAAAAAAAAAAGAACCTTGAGATCACTCACCCCTTACTTAGAAGGCAACCATAGGTGTGCACAATAATACGAGCTACATTATTTAAGCCCTTTTTTTGGTGCCAGGCTCCATGCTAAATGCTATAGCTACACAAACATGTGCACATATTCTTCATTAATAGTACCTATAGTTATATATTGATATATATTATATTTACATATTGTATATTCTCATTGAACCCTCACCATAATCCTATAAGACAGGTACTATTATTCCAGTTTTATACACGCAAAAATAAACATATAGAGATTTGGTGACTTGACCAAGATCACATAACCAATTTGTGGCAAAGCCAGGATTTGATGTCTATCTTCAAAGCAAATGATTTTGTCTTCCAATGATTATAAGTTTACCATGTGGCATGGCCACAGCCACCTCAGTGGAAACATCAAGGTGAAGGCCCACTCTCCTCCTCCTGGGATATATGGACTCCAGGCTTGTGTATGAGTCCTCACTCTCCCACTCACTGGCTGTACCTTGGCCAGGCGTCCGCCCCGAGCCTCAGGCTCATTCACATCAGATGAGACAGCACCCATTCCACAGGTGGTATGAGGCTTAAATGAGAAAGACTGATGTGAGTGGGGGCGCTTGGCAAAGCGAGGAGGGTCAGGCAATGCTATTGACGTTCCTGTCAGAAGGCTGGCAGTGCAGAGGGGGCCACCATGGGGGATAACTTTCTCTCACCTTCAATGAGGCAGTGGAGTAGTGAGGATAGGATTTACATTGGGTTTTAAAAGTTTAGAAAGAGTAATGATTTAATACATACACTCCTTAAAAAAATTAAAATCCAAGCAGTACAAAAACAGAGTGAAAAAGAAATCTCCCACCCATACTAGCCTTCTAGTTCACCTTCCAGAAGGTATCCTCCCTCCAGAAATATTTTAGACACCTAGAAGAGTGTGTGTGCCCCTCCCAACACATACACAAGTCTGTATTCATTTATGTGCACATCACAGCATGATTTTTTTTTTTGCTTAACAACATTTAGGTTGTTTTTCGTGTTTTGTTATTGCAAATGAAGCTGCAGTAAACATCTTTTCCCATCTGCCATAATACGTAATTATAATGTTTCTGAATCAGACAGACCTGAACTGTATGTAGTCTCAGGACTAATTATCTTTTAGATAGCTTTAATTTTGTTTTATTTAATTTAATTTATTTATTTTGAGACAGAGCCTTGCTGTGTCGCCCAGGTTGGAGTGCAATGGCGCGATCTCGGCTCGCTGCAACCTCTGCCTCCTCGGTTCAAGAGATTCTTGCGCCTCAACCTCCCAAGTAGCTAGGAATATAAGTGTGGGCCACCACACCTGGCTAATTTTGTATTTTTTCTTTTTTTAAGTAGAGATGGAGTTTTGCCATGTTTGCCAGGTTGGTCTCGAACTCCTGGCCTCAAGTGATCCACCTGCCTTGGCTTCCCAACATGCTGGGATTACAGGTGTGAGCCACCGTGCCTGGTCACGTTTTAGATAGCTTTCAACAAGTTACTTAATCTTGGTTTCATTATGTGTAAGATGGCAATAATGATGACAAAATGGTTCAGAAGGCTGTTATGAATTGTTGTGATGATTAAATGAGATGATATACATGAGGATTTAATATCATGCCTGACAAATAGTAGGTTCTCAATAAATGTTTGCATTAACCAAGGATGTTTTTCCTGTTTCGAATGAGGCAGTTCCTAGGTTCTAAAGACCTAGACAGAGGAGACAACCACCCTTTCAGTTGGGTTTGCACCTGAAGACAGGGCAGCCATAAGTGGCTAGGTCCCAGGTGGCATCACTCCCACTCTTAGGTGACAGATCACATCAGCCTCACCACTCAGCCCACTGGCCTTATCACAGAGGCCAGTCTTTGTGGGGCTCCTTATAATAGCGGTACAAGCTCTGTACTCGGAAAAAGTCACTAGTCTTCAAGAGGACAGCTTCTGCTCTACCTCCACACCAACTTCTCTTAGGATTCTAGTCCCCGACAGTCTCCAACATCAGTAAATCAATCTGTGTATCTCTCTATTTGACACTTTGTGCACCCTTATCTTTACTATTACTTATCTGTTCCATGTGACAATGTCCACTGCCTCAATCAGTTTCTAAGCATTTTGAAGATAAGGTCAGAGAACATTCAAACGGTATTATATGTCCCTCTGTATCCCCATCTTCTCTACCAGAAGCTATGGACTGAACTGTGCATGTAGTATCTACTAAGGAAATAGTCAATGAATTGAACTCTGAACAAGAACTCACCTACAACAGAGTTTTTAGTCAAAGAATTAAAGCAATAAATAGCTCTGGAGCTGGTTTCCCCCTAATGTTTGGTACCAGGAAAATAACAGCTCTATTATTTCCATTCTGATTCATAGGTAATTGTTGGGACAACAAGCTCATGAGATTTAACGTAAATGGGTCAAATCTTCCTTCTTCCCTCCCCCTGCCACCCAGCCTGTAAAATTTAAAAGAAACAGATACACTAAAACTTACTCCGAGTTTCTGTGATTTAGCATGGTATAAAACATCCTGGTAGTGCTGGGCATGGGCTGGGTCCACATCACTAATATTTGCAGTAGGTAGGAGCAAAGTTTCTAAAGTCCTCAAAGGATTCCCTTCATCAATAGCTTCATTGATGTACCCTACAGCTACAACTCCTAGAAAATGAAGAAGTAGTTTTCCTTTTAAGTCACAGTACATTATAACTTCTCTAGTATCACCTATTGCAAAAGGCTAATAAACTAGTACAGCAAGGTTGTAGGATGCAAGATCCAGGCACAAAACCAATTATGTTTCTATACACTCATAATAAGCAATCTGAAAATATAATTAAGAACACATTCAATTCATAATAGAGTGCAACTACAAATACATTATAATTATAAATAGAATAAATATTTAGATATAATTTAATGAAAGAAACATAAGACATGTACACTGAAAACTATAAAACACCATGGGAAAAAACTTAAAGACAACTTAAATAAGTGAAAAGATAGCCCATGTTCATGAATTGGAAGATTTAATGTTGTTAAGATGGAATTACTTCTTAAATTGATCTACAGATTCAATGTGACTTCTGTCAAGGTCCCAGTTGCTGGGTTTTTTTTTTTTTTTTTGAGAGAGTCTTGCTCTGTCCCCCAGGCTGGAGTGCAGTGGCATGATCTCGGCTCACTGCCACCTCCGCCTCCCGTGTTCAAGAGATTCTTGTGCCTCAGCCTCCTGAGTAGCTCTCTACATTCTGACCAACACTTGTTATTGTCTTTTTTATTACAGTCATCCTAGTGGGTGTGAAGTGGTATCACACTGTGGTTCGGATTTGCATTTTTCTAGTGACTAATGATTTTGAGCATCTTTTCATGTGTTTATTTCCCCTTTGTACATCATCTTTAAAGAAATGAAATGTCTATTCAAGTCCCAGCTACTTGGGAGGCTGAGGCAGGAGGATCGCTTGAATCCAGGAGGCAGAGGTTGCAGTGAGCCAAGATTGCACTACTGCACTCTAGCCTGGGTGACAGAGTAAGACTCTGCTCCCCCTGCCAAAAAAA